>NW_024412405.1:5817004-5879049 GCF_014898765.1 Herpailurus yagouaroundi | reverse complement strand
AATGTGAATGCTAAGAGAGAGAGAGAAAGAAAGAATATTTGAACAAATTTTATATATATATATATAATTTTATAATTGTGCATTTAAATAATATAATGTGTCTAATATGTAAATCAGATCCCCACCCCAGGGTGTGTGTGTGTGTGTGTGTGTGTGTGTGTGTGTGTGTGTTTGCATTTAGACAGCAAGAGAGCACATGAGCAGGGGAGAGGCACAGAGGGGGAGAGAGAGAGAGAGAGAGAGAGAGAGAGAGAGAGAGAGAATCTCAAGCCTGACACAAGGCTCTATTCCATGACCCTGGGATCATGACCTGAGCCAAAATCAAGAGTGGGATACACAACCGACTGAGCCACCCAGGCACCCTGCTATGTTTTTGCTTAATGATTTTATTGAACTAATTCTATAAAGTCTCTATTCTTTGTTTATGACCACTGAGTTCTCTACTCAGTTAGCTTAGTGACCAACTAATGATTACACCAATATTTCCTGAAATGCCTTGAATGAATAACTCCCAGCTTTGTGAATACGCTCTGTGTGCCTTCTGGAGTGTCTAGCTCTTCAGGGGGCAGGTTACTACTCTTTGATAGCTTTTACTTTCTGTTTGTGCAGAAGCTCATGGTCCACCAGAGGTGAGATGTGAAGGCTTACTCAGTTGTTTCCTGAACCTGCCCACAGTATAACACATGCATGTGGACGTCTTGATTTTCGGGAATATGTCAGAGTTCTTCAAAGACTCTATGTACATCTCATTCCTCGGATTTTCCTTTAAGTTTCTTGATCAGTTTTCATTTGCCTCAACTATATCACTTCCTCAGGCAGCCACGGTGTTAAGCAATTGCGAGTAATTGTTTTTGAAAAATGTTCTGAGAAGAGATTGTTTGTAGTGAGGTTATTTTCACCGTTGAATGAAGAGAAGTTTTGCAAGTCAAGGTTCCCATGGAACCTCCAGACAGGTCAAACAATGACAGTTTTCTGCGAAGGGAGATTTTGGGGTAATTCCAGAGTTTTTCTGCACCCACCAGTGGCTACAAGTCTACTGGTTTTCATGGCTATCATGATTGCAAGCCTGTCGTTTTTCAAGGCTACTGCCGAGCTGGAGAGTGAAAGATAGAAAGAGAGCAAATTAAAATGCGCCAAAGCTCACTGTTCTTACCGAGATTCAGCTGTTTTTATTGAATAAACATTCTTCAGATTGTTGCAAGTCTTTGGATAATTTCCACAGTTCTGACAAAATTGATTTTGATCATTTTGCCAATGTTGCCATTGCCTTTATGGAGAGGCAGATTTTCAGAGGTTCTTACCATTCCAGAAGTGATTGTCTCTCTTTGTATTCTAATGTGTATATATTATCTTGTTTCTACTAATTCATTCTACACATTCATCCTGTGCTTCTTTTAATCTTTTGTTCTTGCTGCTAATGTCAAGGTAACTATAGAACCCAATGGATCTTTTGTGTTTTGAGTTCTGGAGTATTGGGATTTTGCATAAGTAGCTCATTGGTAGGGTTTCTTTGGCAAAAGGCTACGTTGAAATGAAAGCAGATTTTGGCATTTGCTTCTAGCCCCCAGGACTCACACTTTTGTTATCTGATCAGTTGTTAACATTTTGGGCAGAAGTGTTGGTGGATAACATGGTAGAGAGACAATATTTTTCTTGAAACAGCTGTGAGCTCTATTTATTTTTCAGGTACTCTTTCATCAGAATCCAGAGGGTTCCTAGTAAGTATATACATCAGCATACACAGAGGAAAATTGAGCTCATTTCTTCTTTAATGATAATATTGCTGTTATAATAATTAAATTAAAAGACAAATGAAAGCAAAAGCCATTTAGTAATGGAAGTTCAGATTGCAAAAGAAATTTTCAAAGAATACTGCTCCATTATTTTTACATTGTAGCAAATAATATGCAAACACATATAACATTATGAGTGGGAATTCAATCTAATTAAACCGCAAATAGCAATCCTCTTGCTATGTATTATGTTAGCCATAAGTGACAGTCAGAGATGCCAGGGAAGTCATTCTCTCTCCTTTTTGCACAAGTTAAAGTATATAATGAGGAAAAACAAAGGGTCGAACTGGTGTATCTATTTCCAAATTGCTTCACTAACGTATGATTTTATGGAGGAGTTGAGTATTATCCCTTTATATCTTGAAGAGTAGTTGCTGTGGAGAAATTAATTTGTGTACTTACTATTTTTGTGTCTATGTATGGAGAAAATGGTCTGTGTGCTTCTAAAGATGTGCCAGTTTTAATTCAAATTATTGGGGTGAAAATATCAAGAACTAAGTTCTATTTACTGCCATTAATGGTTTTGATGCAATAAGTCCTGTCCTGTGGTTCTCTAAAAACCTGGAAAGGTTTTCTAAAGAAATTTAGGTGTCTTTCTACTTGAAGGTGAATTGTTATATTAAAAACAACAAAAACAACAGCTTGGTACCTCAAGTGCTAAATGTAGACATTTTTCAGGAATGCTTACACTTACTGTTTTGTACACACCCATGTGAGCCCCTGCTCTGTTGGTGACATTGTGCTATGCCAGGCAGTGAATGTATAATAGCAAAGCAAGTTTGTTCTTTCCTCGTGGAATTTTAACATACTGGGAGAAACAGCAGAGCAAGCAAATATATTGTGACAAGCAGTTTTTGGTAGAAGAGCCAGAAGTAAGCAGGGTATGAAGGACTAAAATAATACAGTTGGGTTTTTTCTAGGGAAAAAGCCTAGCTAGGTTGCATGGGACACGGAAAGTTAGCTAGAGATAAGGCAGATGTGTTACATGGGATCGTTTCTGTTGGAGTTCTAAAGCCACACTAGCCAATAAAAATATAATCTAAGCTACATCTTAGCTATGGCAGCCACATTAAAACATTTGAAATAGAGAGCAGTGAAATCATTTTTGTAAGATTTTTTTAAAGTTTATTTATGTATTCTGAGAGAGAGAGAGAGAGAGCGCGCGCGCACTCACAAGCAGGGAGGGGCAGAGAGAGAGGGAAAGAAAATCTCTAGCAGGCTTTGTGCTGTTCATGCAGAGCCCGACTCGGGGCTCGGTCCCATGAACATGAGATCATGACCTGAGCCGAAATCAAGAGACAGGCACTTAACCAACTGAGCCACTCAGGTGCCCCAGAAACCAGTGAAATAATTTTTAAAATATATTTTAATTAACCCAAGCTTATCCAACAAATTACCACTTAAATACATAATCAATATAAAAATTATTAACGGGTATTTTGTACTCCTATTTTTACTAGCTTTCAAAATGTGGGACTCTTTGCAGCACATCGTAACTTGGTCATGAAATTTTCACTGGGAATAACTGACCTGTATTAAGATTTCATAAAATTAACAGCTAAAAATTAAATTTACCTGCTCAGGTTGTTCCAAATATAGTGAAACTTTTCTAGTGACTGAATAAAATATCAGCTTTTCAATTGAAGTGTCAAGTAATGAAAATTAAAATTTGAAATTCAGCTCTTCAGTCTCACTAGCCACACTTCAAGTGTTTAATAGCCACACCATTGAGCATGTAGAAGGGACAGCTCAGGTCATTGGCATAGGTCCTCTCCTTGAACAGGCAGGGTGCTGAGCTGTTAGTGGGTACTGGCTAAGTGTCTGTGGAATTAAATTAAATGTTGCGGTCGGGACCCAGTGAAGTTAAATGACAAGCTCGGCATTGCCCAGGTAATAAAAGGTGGTGAGGCCTAGCACCCGGGTGTCTTGCTAACTAGTAAAATCCTAGCATCGTATCAGTGTTTAAGTTTCAGAAAGTGAATCAAAGAATTTTGACAGCAAAGGATTTTCTGAAATCGTCTCCAAATCTCCTCGGTTCTTGAGTTTGGAGAGAGAGCCCCAACAGGATGAGTTCGGTTACCCAGTGCCTGCATTTAGGCTATTAAAAGCTAGGAAATGCAGTGATAATAGAATAAAGTAGCAATATACCTCACTTAGCTTCTTTTACGTACAAAGCATTACTAGGGCTCTGGAGAGAATCTAATTCAAGAGCCTGAATTGCATCTTCCTCTTTAACAATGAAAGTCAGCAGAAGTGTGCAAAGGTGTGTGGAAGGGGTTTAGATTCAAGGGTGGAGTGGAAGCAAATGATCTGGGGGAGAGGGTGGGGTGTTGGCTTGGGCAACAGCCTTCAAGAGAGGTGGTGGAGGTCCAGCTGGTTGGCTTCCTAGAGCAGCAAGTGGGAGCCAATCGCTTAGCCATACTTAGTTATGGAGCTCTAAGAGGCAGAGCAAGCCATTGTCAGTCTGTTCAGGCTGCTGTAACAGAAAAACCATAGACTTGGTGGCTTATAAATAACATAAATTTATTTCTCACTGTCCTGGAGACTGGGAAGTTCAAGATCAAGGAATTGGCAGATTCAATACCTGCTGAAGTTTCGTTTCCCGGAGAGCTGTCTTTTCGCTGTGTCTTTATAGGGTGGAAGGAGCTAGGGAGCTCTCTGGGGTCTCTTTAATCAAGGCACTAATCCTATCTATCAGGGTTCCACTCTCATGACTTAATCACCCCCAAAGGCCTCACCTCCTCATACCATCACCTTGAGGGTTAGAATTGCCACATATGAATGGGGGGCGGGGACATAAACATCTATTAGACATAAACCTGCAGCCACATTTGGATTGAGGGTCCTTCCTGGGGAAAATATATGATGTCATGAATGAAAGAATTGAGTTAGGAGGTTTCCTTTTTATGTCTTTCCTACATGGAAGAATTGATTCTACTCAACATCGAGAACTCCTCCCTTTAATTTTTCTTTCAGTGGGAGGACATTTAAGTACAATATCATTAGCTAGAAATAATTTTTTTCGGTTCATAAAATTTTACTTGGTATGATTAGGATATTAGTTTTCATCAGAATCAGAATGACAACAATCAATGTCAAGACAAGGTCAATGTCATTTTAAACGAATGGGGCCTTTTTGAAATGAACTGCCTTATAGAAAGCGTGTCAAAATCTTTAAAAAAGACTGCATTAATTTTTTAGGTTTTGGAATGTTGTGATTAGGGAGAAAATGCCATTTCATAAATGGATGCATCTCCAACAAACACACCCAAACAAATGGCAGTTACCGTTTGGGGTTGTATAGTGTCTTGCTATCCTCTGGGGCATCCATGAGCCCATGTGGATGAACCCTTTATGGTGGTTCCCTGTTGATCTCATTGAGAGGGACCCATCTGTGTTAAATCATATATTTTCCAAACTCTACCTACTTATCCACAATGTCACACTGAAGTTCACCTTCCTACTCTATTATTTTGATAAGGCAGATGGCAATGAGCTTCTAAGAGACTAATGGAGGCCAAACCATGGGACAATTGTTTTCAGCATTATGATAGCTTTAGCCAGTTGAAATTGAATTTTTTTATTTGGGAACAGAAAGGGTGTACCCCTAAAATGTCTAAATCATCCTGACCTCTGATGCGTTAAAAGTCTACTGCAGGGGCGCCTGGGTGGCTCAGTCGGTTGAGCATGAGACTTCGGCTCAGGTCACGATCTCATGGTTTGTGAGTTCGAGCCCTGCATCAGGCTCTGTGCTGAAAGCTCAGAGCCTGGAGCCTACTTCAGATTCTATGTGTGTGTCTCTCTCTGTCCCTCCCCTGCTCTCTCTCCCTCTCTCTTAAAAATAAATACAAATTAAAAAAAAAAAGTTTTTAAGTCTACTGTAACTGTCATTAAGTGACTGACTGTCTTTGAGAACAGGAGCATTTAATGGGAACTTGAGGCATATCTGGGTGCTGACACGAGTAACTTTTGCTAGTAGCCATAGTCTTGAAAGTTTCCTGAGTTTGCTCATTATCTTCCCCCAATTTAACAAGCACGGGTTTCTTCAACTTTTCAAATGAATATTTTGATATCTATCATGAACTAAAAATAACTCTGAATGGCATGCACTAAAATAGATGGTTGTCTCTTTAGTATAATTAAAGAGATCAGTGTCATCCAAAATCCTCATTTATTTCAGGGAAACCTAGACAAAATCATCTACTTAAGTAAGGTATAGTCTATAAATTAGATTAATTTGCTAATATGCATTCGGAGTGATAAAAATTCTGAAATTTAAAATTGCCATGGAAATCAGTCTTGATAATGCTTGCTGAGGTAAACCTATTTTACAGAAGAACTTTTAAAAGTTATGAATGCTTGGATTTTGAGTAGCAGTTTGCTCCAATGGCCAGGATGGCATGTGTATTGATGTCAGTCTGCATTTTGTTGGGTAGGACTCCCTTCCCTTTATACCTGAATTGTATGCGGAGTGGGTTTGATGAATTTTCCATCCTGACCTAAGGTGACTTCCCCCATGGCGTTAGGAGCCAAAGTAGAAAAACAAGTGGATTTAGCCCACGTAGACATGTTCTGGAGCGCTGGCCTGTGGAGTTGCTCAGAAAAGCATTGGGCTTGGGGAGCCTGGGTGGCTCAGTCGGTGAAGTGTCTGACTCTGGATTTCAGCTCAGGTCATGATCTCAAGGTTCATGAGTTCAAGCCCCGAGTCACGCTCTGCAATGACAGTGTGGAGCCTGCTTGGGATTCTCTCTGTCCCACCCCTCTTGCATTCTCTCTCTCTCTCTCAAAACAAATAAACTTAAAAAAAAAGAAAAGAAAAGCATCGGGCTTTGTGAGTCAGAATGCAACTTGAAAACATTGGACATCAAAAGTTGCTATCACTAGTTTTAAACACTAATTTTTAAAAATCTTTGTGTTTGTGAGTTACAGATGATAAATAAGAAAAGCAGCCAAGAAAAAAAAAATCTAAAATTAGACACTGCATTTTTATCATATTGAGCATATAACCACTGACTTTATCCTTTTTATTTAGAAGGAGACAGATTTACCTGATTACGAGTAGACATAATCTCTCCATAGCTTAGAGAAAGTTTGGAAACTTTCAAGTCTATTTTAAAGCAATTATCTCATGTTGTGAGACAACAAGTAAAATGATACCTAAGTAGACATTAATATGGTAACACATTCTGTTTTTTTTTTTTTTCAACGTTTATTTATTTTTGGGACAGAGAGAGACAGAGCATGAACGGGGGAGGGGCAGAGAGAGAGGGAGACACAGAATCAGAAACAGGCTCCAGGCTCCGAGCCATCAGCCCAGAGCCTGATGCGGGGCTCGAACTCACGGACCGCGAGATCGTGACCTGGCTGAAGTCGGACGCTTAACCGACTGCGCCACCCAGGCTCCCCGGTAACACATTCTTTAACTAGCATCTTCAAGGAATGACGTGTCCCACATAAATGAATTTTCCTGATAATGAAAGCTTTTCTCTTTGAAATAAAATGAACTTAGAAATAAAGTTTTATTTCTTCATTTTTTTGTCAGGTATCAATTTACAAAGACATTTGCATTTTCCAGCTACCTATGCAGAGCTAGGAAACATTGTTGGACATTTCCTTGATGGCTTAGGGACATTTAGAGAGGATTATAATCCTAGTAACATTTTTAGTACAGTATGCCTTAAAGTTTGGTGCATATAAGAACAAACTTGGAGCTCGTCAAAAATATATATTCTTGGGACGCATTACGGAAATTCTTATTCTGTAGTGTTGAATGTGCATCTGTGACAAGTTTTCCTCCTGATTCTGGTCCAAGCAGTCAGGGGACTCACACTCGGAGAAACCTCGCCTTCAGAAGCATCATTTCGAAAATGACAGTAATCATAACAATGAAACGTCATTGTCAGGTGCGACTCTACATTCGTCCATGAATTGGTTCGTTCAGTACTCACAACAACACCACAGAAGAGGCGTGATGTTCGTTCCCATTCTTCTGATTTGGAACTGAGCCCCAGGATGATTTGCATGTCTTACCAGATTACCTCATCACCAAGTGACAAAACTGAGGTTCTAAACCAGCCCTCCTGACCTCAGGGCTTGACCATCATGTCATGGGCTCAACGT
Organism: Herpailurus yagouaroundi; assembly: GCF_014898765.1. Classification (NCBI taxonomy): domain Eukaryota; kingdom Metazoa; phylum Chordata; class Mammalia; order Carnivora; family Felidae; genus Herpailurus; species Herpailurus yagouaroundi. The sequence continues at coordinate 5,871,136 of NW_024412405.1, read as the reverse complement.
AGATATGCAGAGATAGACCTTTCTCAACATTTTATGGATGTATTGCTTCCACTCTCCATTCCCGGTCCTCTGAGGGTCGGCTAAGGATGAGACTTATCAGTGGGGGTACCTGATACATGCCAGGTGACACAGACCCCACGGGGGCAGGGATACTTGCAGAGAAGCATGGCTGCTAGACATTCACTCATGGACAGATCCTAATCAGTTATGCATCAGGAAACCACATGGCCATCTTCAAAAGAACTGGGCCCATAACACGTAGCAAGTAGGCTCTGAACAGCATCTTAAATTAATTGTATTTAATGAGTCATTTTTCTAAGTATACTGTTTAATGCTGATTATGTTATAATCATGTGGACTCACTGTGGAAACTCTGAAAAAAAAGTAGGAAAGGACAGTGGAAAATGTAATATGCAAACAAGTCAGAGATGATACTACTACCTTTGGAGCCTCTTGAAATTAGTTTCTTCATATATTTACTCATAAACATGCAGATACATTTTGTGTGTTTATATGTAAATATGCAGGCATTATTTACACGTATAAAGTTGTCATCTATATTATACCATGTTACATGATCGGGATAAAGCTGCATGTAACATTTTGCATCATTCATTCTTCTCTTAAGATTGTTCTACGAGCATCTTCCCAGGATATTAATAATTTTTTTAGAACTTCTTTTCATTGGAATTGCAGGCATAGTTTTCAATGATAGCTGTATTTTAATTTGCATATATCTCAACCTATTTTTTTTTTTTTTAGCTATTATGAATAGGGCTGGAAGAATCATCTTTGTACATAAATTTTGCCCATCATTTGAATTGTTTCTTTAAAATAGCATGCTAGAAAGGGAGTTACCTTGTTAAAGAGGACAACACTTTTTAAGGAACTTAACAAATATTTCCCACTTTACTTTTTGGAATGGCTGTGCGGCTTTATATGTCCATCATCGGTACAGGAGAGAGCCAACTGCACCTTGCTCCCTGACTCCTGTAAATACTCAATACGATCATTAAAAGTAAATATTGGCTTGTTTAACAATTAAAATAATATGTCTTTTATTTCAATTTGGAGTTCTCTGATTGCTCTCGAAATTGAAACTTTTTCCTATATATTTTTAGCGACTTGTTTTTCTTCTTGCATGACTAATCTATAGTTGCTCCCTCTAATCTTTTTTATGTATCTATAGTAGCTTCTAATATATAAATTGTGGCCACATTTTCCATAAATATTTTAAGGAATTCCTTTAGGACTGAGAGAGCGAGTTTAAGGCCCCTAACTTTATGATGGCACTTCTGGGGGCTACAAGTGTTCTGATTTATTTCCGAGCTCTTGGCTCTGTTTAGAAACAGTCGATGCTAATATCCTAGTGCAAAAGCAACTTACATAAATGAATGATATATTTTGTACTGAATGACAGTTGAAGGTCAGATTGGTTTTTACTGAAACTACTGATTTTTCAGAAAGTGTTGCTAATATATAAGATAAATTAAGTTTTTAACGTTCTCTTTTATTTCAGCTGCATAGATTCAGCCTCTATCTATTTTGTCTTCAAAACCCTACTCTGTTTATGATATAGAATATCATTCTCAGAGAGGATCAGTGACTTGGCCAGGGTATCATCTTCAAAGTTTCCAAGAATTCATCTTCAAAGTTTTTACTATTTCTATTACATCAATTTCCTTAACTTTACAATTAATGTCCTGTATTATATGCTTTGGCATTTTCTGACAATTTAAGTACATGTTTTTAAAAGTGTTTTTGTTTTTGAGAGAGAGAGAAAGAGAACTAGCAGGAGAGGGGCAGACAGAGAGAGGGATGCACAGAATCCAAAGCAGGCTCCAGGCTCTGAGTGGTCAGCACAGAGCCCGATGCAGGGATTGAGCCCAGAAACTGTGAGATCATGACCTGAGGCGAAGTTAGACGCTTAACCGACTAAGCCACCCAGGCACCTCTTAAGTATATGTCTTAATAGTATGACTCAACCTTTTATAGAAATATTTACAGAATTTACGGTAATTTACAGAATTACTTTTAAATAACTGTAGAAGAAATAAATAGTCTGACACTGGCAGTTGCCATGGGGTAAGACCAGTGGTGGGTTCAGGCTGACTTTCAGAGAATTAAAATTACACACCACGAAGCCCCACACTTAACTCTGTAATTAAAAATTCATTTATTGATTCAGTAAAAGGAGAAAAAGAAAAAGAAGAAGGAGAAGGAGAAGAAGAAGAAAAAGCAGCAGCTAAGTAACCAAATTCCAAAGAATATGGTAAAATTCTCACCAGTTCCGATGTGACAAATTTATTTCAAAGTCTTATATGACCAGTTTTCCTACTTAAGGGATAAAAAGAAAGAAAGAAAGAAAACAGAAACTAAAGGAAACTTATTTTTAAAAAGTAGTGGGGAGGGACATCAAGGTCTTAATGGCTTAAAATATGTAAATCAGGGATACAGACAAAATAGGAACATTAAAGTAGCTTTTTTTGAAGAGAATAAATTCTTGGAAACTCCACACACAAAAGAATGAGTTGTATATCTAGTTAAGGCAAACACTGCCCTGTATCGTTAAACCTAGTGGCCAAGGTCAATAGCAAAGGGCTGTGGGTTAGCTCAGATGGTCAGAGAGCACGTGACCGTCCATCTTCCGGAATCATACCACCAAGAGAGTGCTGTATTCGAGCCTGTCCTCAGACCAGCCTCCAGACCATCAGGGATTGATGACCCTTGACAGGGTTCTCTGGGTGCCTAGGAGCATGTGGGCCATTGGCCTTCGGTCTCCCAAACGATGGCACCCGGATAGAGAACAGCACTGCCATGGCCAAATGCAAAACCGCGTCCACAGTGATGGAACTGTTCCCCGAGTATATTCGTTACTCAGTCTCAGCAAGGTCCCCGGGGGAAAATGGCCAGGCCAGGCCTAATCTTGTCAATCTCAGAAGAAACATCTTGTGACGGTTTCAACATGTTTCATTAGGTGATTCAGCCCAGGTGGGGCCATTCCACTCCCCAGCCCCCCGAGCCTTTCCTGGGGCACCCAGGCCTATCACCACCTGCTGCTTCTTTTCCAAGAAAGAGGTGGTTTGGAGGGAAAAGGTAGAGGAAAATTTGAGTTAACAGTTACTGTTAACTGCAGGCCTATAGTATTCCCCCCACCCCCCCCCCCCCCCCGCCGAGAGCTGGGCCGCATTCTTCCCAGTTCATACACTACCAGCAGGCTGTGGCTCACAGATTTCCAGGACTCCACACGTGTGTCTTTCACTGTCTTTCCTGGACTCCCGGTGGCCTAACAGGGTGGACAGGCGGCCTGTCCGCAACAGCAGTTGTCACCGAACGGGTCCCCTCCCGGGAGAACAGACACCCTCTGTTTCTTATCTGGTGGCACTCTCTGTCCCCAGCACCCCCACCCCTGGGTGAGTTTACTCCTCTTATCTATTCAAGGGACCCGAAAGTGCTCTTGAGAAGACATCTCTGTTCTTGCACTTCACTTTCACATCACAGGACTCCCTCAGAAGGATTCTTTTTGAAAAGGTACTTCTTATCTTGTTTTCCTTTGAAACCCCTTCAAAGGAGAGTTCTGACCCAGGCTGCAGCAATGGAGATGTCAGATAAGTTCTGCTTCAGGGAAGAGAGTTCTGAGTTACGTGAGGCGAGCAGGCAGAGGCCGTGGGCCGAGCGGATGGTTTCCTTGTTAACGACTTTGCTGGCACAGCTTATTCTTGAGAAAGGACGGCCAGATGAGCGTCACCATTTCGAGACTCTTCGGCATTTTTGAGGTGGCATTGCTGGTCGGAAGCTTTTGACAATTTTTCTTTTTCTTCCTCAAATCAGATTCATGTCTGTTTTTAATTCTTTGGGAACTTTGGTTTATCTAGAAGGCTGTATCTGCGGTGTCCTCGCACCAAGTTTTGTAAGTTAAGGGTTTGTTTTTTTGTTTTTTGGGTTTTTTTGTAATTACGTGCCAGTGTAAGTAAATAGGGCATTACCCTGGCAATGCTGCTTCCATGAGTTCTCCTGAAGATTAAAGTGGGTGTGTATGAAGTGAATATATTTTAATGATAAGATCCTTGGGGCACCTGGGTGGCTCAGTTGGTTAAGCATCAGACTTTGGCTCAGGTCATGATCTCACGGGTCATGGGCTCAAGCCAAGCTGTGCTGACAGCTCAGAGCCTGGAGCCTGCTTCGGATTCTGTGTCTCCCTCTCTCTCTGCCCCTGCCCTGTTCACGCTCTGTCTCTACTACTCTCTTAAAAATAAATAAACATTAAAAAAAAAAAGATCCTAATGTATCGTCAGCATCAACATATTTAGCTACACCATAGCACGATTAAGGGACAGTGAGAAAAAGTAGTTTCATCAGTAAAATACGGTCCTTTCTGCTTACATTCCAAGTTATCACTGCTCTGCTGTGTCTTGGAAATGCTGTGCATCCAGGAAATAGTTATACAATACTACTTCAAGGTCAAATCTATTTGGTTTTTTTTCCCCCCAAACAATAATTGGGGATTTTCTTTACAACTCTTACCACAGAAAAGTTTTCTGTGAGAAGTGAGTTCTAGAAAATGACCAACTTACGTCGTTCCTATTAGTGGCTAAAGTTAAAAAAAAAAAAAAAGATACCAGTGTGAATAAGTCTTGTTCCTTGTTAACTAGACGTGGACACATCAAGGGGCGCCTGGGTGGCTCCGTCGGTTAAGCATCCGACTTCAGCTCAGGTCATGATCTCACGGCTCATGAGTTCAAGCCCCGCTTTGGGCTCTGTGCTGACAGCTCAGATCCTGGAGCCTGTTTCGGATTCTGTGTCTCCCTCTCTCTCTCTGACCCTCCTCCGTTCATGCTCTGACTCTCTGTCTCAAAAGTAAATAAACGTTAAAAAAAAAAAAAAAAAGAAGTGGACACATCAAGTCGGAAAAGAAATATTTGCCAAAGGGACTCATTTTGGTGCTCTGCCTGGCCCGATCGACCCATTGAACTTGGTAGTGTGTTGGATTGGGTCTTTGGTTTGAGCTTAATCATTTGCCGTGAAATGTGTGCAGATGATCTTCGGTTGGGAACAGTTTATTCTGCCAAATACTGGGATGGTATTGCTTGCAGTGTGGCCCATGGGGGGTCTATGAGATTGACGGAGGAAGGCTGTTCGCGCAATGAGCTCGGCTCAACCTCCTCTGATGTCATAGCTAGGAGTCCGGTCAGGACATCGGTAATATTGCTCACACGTCCCTCTCATGGGAAAAAAAAAAAAAAGTCGAGAACCTCAGGATCTTGTGGGAGTTGAGATGACTAAAGCAGCAAAGTCCGATCCTCACTGTGATCTTAACTTGGTTTTGCACGGTTTCGACATTTTGGCAACACATTCCTAAGTGGGACTAAATACAAGAGAGGCAATACTAAATTGGTCTGCGCGGAGCCTCCCGGCAATCTTTCCCCAGGAAGTCCCTTGCTTAAGTAGAGTTTGGAAGCACCGTTTTTGCTGCTTCTGCAATATTAGAATAATGCAAGACAAGCAGGCTGGAGGAATTTTGGACTTCTGGGTCAGGTGCGCTACCGTTACACATGGAGCTTAAAAGCCATCGCAGTAAAAGTGTGGATTGAACAGGAATTAATTCGGAAAGGGATTAGAAAACCTGACATGTTTTTACAAGGTGTTTCAAATTGATTGGTTAATCCTCATAACATCTGGAGTGAAGAATCACAGAGAGTCGCCCGTGGAGGCTGCGAGTAACTGGGATTAGAACTCAGCCGGAGTAATTAGCCCATTAAACCTGAGAAAGTGGAGAGGGGTTTCTTGCACTGTATTTGGCTGATAGATTACAAGTGATGCTTCATTTGGGAGGAAAATGAACTTGAAATGTGTTAAGCACAATTGAAGTATATCTTTGAGCCTTTGCCTTCTGAGCAAGAGAAACAGAGTTGGCTTCGGAGAATTTGTTTTACGATATTCTTCAAATGGTGTATATTCTCCACTTCTCTTTATTTACCCAACTTCTATCATCCTTTGAAGATGGCCACAAATTCTGTCTCCTCCATGAAGTCCTTTATAGCTTATAAAAATAGCTAAGATTTGGCTGCTAAACACTTTATTTCTCATTTTCATGACAACTTTGTGAACATTTAGAAAATAAAAAGAGCTGGGATTTAGAGCATTTCTTTACTAATAGAAAGTCAGAGTCAGAATTCAACCTCATGCATGCTCTGCGCTAAATGCATGTGTCTTTGAATTTTTTTTTTACATTTATTTATTTTTGAGAGACAGAGAGAGACAGAGCACAAGTGGGGGAGGGGCAGAGAGAGAGGGAGACACAGAATCTAAAGCAGGCTCCAGGCTCTGAGCTGTCAGCACAGAGCCCAACGCGGGGCTTGAACCCATAGGCTGTGAGATTGTGACCTGAGCTGAAGTCAGACACCTAACCGACTGAGCCACCCAGGCGCCCCAATGCACGTGTCTTTAGAAAAGATGATATGCTCCCCACGCCATACTGTATAATTAATCTACCATTTCATTTCATTTGTTCATCATTATTTAAATATCTTAACATTAATCTTATATTTTTATCAATATTTCAGTTTGTCAAAAGCAGAAGCTTTGGTTATATTTCTCATGAAAACTTCCTAGTGGTTGGCACAGGTTACAAAAGGTAGATATTTGAATCCTGGTGATTTGACTTCACTAGTTAAGGGAAAGGTCCTAAGTGCCAGGCCAAGGCCATCCTTACCACAACTGGTGTGGCCCATGTGGGGTGTGAAATGAAGACACTACCATCTCTGCTTGGTTCTGTCCTAAACATTCCCAGTGTTCATGGAATCTTCACTCCGGGTCTGTGAAGAATCCTCAAGGTGCTGCATAACCTTGTATGGAGGCTCGTGTGGAAACAGAAATCTTTGTAGAGCAAGTAAGTGTCTGAATGCAAACATAACCCTTACACAGGGATACTCTGATGGAGGAAATCGCTTCTCTTTGTAACCAATCAGCTTGCGTCCTTAGAGTGCAGTTCCATCTCCTTGTAGAGAAATTTCTGGATTAATAAGCTTTAATCGAGGCCAGCGTAGGGCATTGCTCTTCTGAGATTTCTGTTTTGCTCATGAATGTGTTGATGGTCATCTTTCCCTCTCCCTCATCTTTTAACAGAATTTACCATGTTTACCCCCAAGTGAACTTCCTTTCTCTGGAGAGACGCCATTTTGGTCCCTGTCATCTTTTCCCATATAAATTCAAAATCTGCTTAGCAAGAAAACATCGTGAAGTGCTTCATCTTGAAAGCTCCAGATGATATCAAAGGATGTAGTTAATAGTACAACCAAAGTCAACACAAAGTTGACTCTCCCAGAGCCTCAGGTAAAGGCAGTTGTGAGTCATTCGGCACAATGACCGGGGGGTGGGGGTGGGGGAGGCAAGCAGACCAGGATTATTGCCCTTCCATGCCTCCGCATCAGAGAGGAAACGACCCAGTATGGGGCTGGACCACAGAGAGAGCATGTCTGCTTCACTGACTTCTAGGATACCTTCAAAAAAGGCAGTGAAGAGAGAAATATGCTAAAATAATACCACAACGCGGGGTGCCCGGCTGTCTCAGTCAGTGGGATGTGTGACTCTTGATCTCGGGGTTGTGAGATTGAGTCCCACGTTGGGTGTAGAGATTACTTAAAAAATAAAATCTCAAAAAAAATAATAATAACACCAACTCCACTACCTCATATATCCTACACCATCCATGGGCAAAGGGACACAGGAAATGGCTCACCACTTAAATGTTTAAAAATCGTAAAATCATAGAATGCTAGAACTCGAAAAGGTTTTAGAAATTTCTTTAAGTTGGCTCATGTTTGTCTGTGATTGTCTATTCTTGCCTCCTGCATAAGAATCCCATAAGATCTTATGATTTTGATATAATTGTGACATCAGGTGGCCTCAATAGCATTGATTTAGAGTAATGGATTCGTTTGCTCATCCATCCATCCATCCATCCTATGAACAGGCATTAAACAACCACTATATGTCAGTTTCTGTACCATTAGTTACGAGGGGCAGAAGGGTGAATAAGTCAAGGGCTTTTGCTAGGGGACACTGGTAGTCTAACATTGGCATTCCCCTTGTAACATTGAATTATGATACCACATAAGATGTGTTAAAAGATGAGTGTTTATAAAATGCTATGGAAATGCAGGGGACGGGGTGATTTCTTCTGCCTGACATAGTTGGGGGAAATCTTTCGGAAGAAGTGGCATTGGAATTAAGAATACTTAGAAGATGAGTAGGTGTTCATTAGTTGAAGAAAGGAGAGAAAAAGGGGATGGTATTTCGGACAAAAGGAAAAGGCAAAAGTACACGGTGAGTTCACAGAGTAATCTAATGTTGTTTAAGAGTGGGAAGGTAGAAATGATATTTCTCATTAACCTAAGGCTTTATTGACCACACCTGTTGCTCTGATTTTAGTGTGTAAGAATACTACGTGTCCCATGCCTTCTTTTGGGTTTTGAGCAGGAAACAGTACTCGTTTCCAGAATCAGGAGGTATGTTATGTAAACAGCCATGGGCAGCCTTCACAATAACCTTGTTTTCTTTGACTTAGGTAAACAGGAACAAAACCCTGACACATTATCCAAGACAAAGACAGCTGGCAATAATCACACTCCACAAATACAGAGTCTCTTTTGAATCGTTTTATCTTTTTAAAAGAACAAAGAATAAAAAGTGACACATTTCCTAATAGATGCTCTTGACCCTGGAGTATATCACACTTCCCACCTTCTCTTTATAACCCTTTAGAAACCACATCTTTTAGTTAATGTTTGAATTTTGATTCTCCCCTGATCTTGCAGAAAGAGTTCTACCATTCCATTTGACATTGAACTTAAGAGTTTGAGTTGATGGTAAAGACATAAACATTAGCTGAAGAACCTTCAAGTGCTCCACCCTAAGAGGGTTCTGAAAAACGTGATGGCTTTTAAGGACAAGTAGCAAATTTAAAAACCGAAATAAAATCCCAGAACATTTGTGTAAGACACACTAGGACACTTGAGAGCCATTTGCATCTTATTTTTGTGTTTGCATTTTCTCTTTGAAAATGTACTTGGCAAAGTGCCTGCAGAATAGGACATAGGAAAGAATAATTAAAGCCATTTTCTGTCAGCCCATCCTTAATTTAACCGAGCCATTCATTCCAAGTAGACCCACTCCTCTTGCTGTGGGACTTTTGCAAAGGTCAGGGTTCTCCCCCACGATACTTTTTATTTAAATAAAGCCACAAATTTATGTCCATATCTTCCTTCCAACTTCCAAAAGCCCCAAGGATTCCCAGCTCGTTTTAAGGCTCGATCTTTTGGTTCCTCCGCCACCATAAAAACTTCACATTTGTCAGACCGTCATAGGTTTTCACCAAAAGTTGCACGTGCCAATTTCTATTCCTTCTTTAAAAATTATTTTTTCAATGTTCATTATTTTTGAGAGAGAGAGAGACACAGAGTGTGAGCAGGAGAGGGGCAGAGAGAAAGGGACACAAGAATCCGAAGCAGGCCCCAGGCTCTGAGCGGTCAGTCAGCACAGAGCCCAACGCGGGCTCGAACCCACCAACCGAGAGATCATGACCTGAGGAAGTCGGGCACTTAACCGACTAAGCCACCCAGGCGCCCCTGTCACTCCGTCTTTTAAATGCCATTTTTGAACAAATCAGGAGACTACAAATGCTGGTGAGGATGTGGAGAAACGGGAACCTTCTTGCACTGTTGGTGGGAATGCAAACTGGTGCAGCCGCTCTGGAAAACAGTGTGGAGGTTCCTCAAAAACTTAAAAATAGATCTACCCTATGACCCAGCAATAGCACTGCTAGGAATTTACCCGAGGGATACAGGAGTGCTGACACACAGGGGCACTTGTACCCCAGTGTTTATAGCAGCACTTTCAACAATAGCCAAATTATGGAAAGAGCCTAAATGTCCATCAACTGACGAATGGATAAAGAAGATGTGGTGTATATATACAATGGAATACTACTTGGCAATGAGAAAGAATAAAATCATGCCATTTGCAGCAACGTGGATGGGACTGGCGGGTATTATGCTAAGTGAAAGAAGTCAGGCAGAGAAAGACAGATACCATATGTTTTCACTCCTACGTGGATCCTGAGAAATTTAACAGAAGACCATGGGGGAAGGGAAGGGGAAAAAAATAGTTACAAACAGAGAGGGAGGGAGGCAAATCATAAGAGACTCTTAAATACATAGATCAAACTGAGGGTTGATGGGGGATGGGAGGGAGGGGAAAGTGAGTGATGGGCATCGAGGAGGGCACCTGTTGGGATGCGCACTGGGTGTCGTATGGAAGCCAATTTGACAATAAATTATATTTAAAATATATATAATAAAAAAATAAAATTCAAGGTCTGGTAATATAAAAAATAAAGACATAAATGCCATTTTCAAGTGGCAAAAGAAACAGGGCAGTCAGTAGATTTTCAACATAAAGAAACAGTGAAGAGGTGTGGAGGCACAACGCCCATGGCCGGAATCGTTCCTACCCAAACACAGTTCTTACGTATGAAGAATCTGCAGAATTACCTCAGTTCTCCACTTTGCTTTCTTCCAACAGGGCTTTCTTTTTGTCCTGCCTCTTGTTGGTTGTGGTTTTTTCTTTAATCCCTCTTTTCCCTCTGCTTGTGCTACCAACTGTAGGCAATTTCACATCAGTCCCTCAGATATGTCCATCATTGCTCCCCAGACCACAGTTGGCCAATCTTGTAACACATAGGGGAGAATGCTCTCACTGCCTTCTGTAGTGCTGTGCTTAAACATCTTCGTTAGCTTGCTGGAAGAGGGAGCCTCTGGTATTCGCATCAATTGTCACTCCTCCTGCGTTCTAATCAAAATGGAGGCTTGCTCTCTGCCCGTGTGTTTATATCATAAGGCTCTTATGGGCTGATGTCCTCTTGGTGAATTTTATGTAGCAGCTAACTCCTAGGGACTCCCAGGATATCGATTATTTTATTTTAATATTACTGGTGAGCAAGACTCACGGTGCTTAACCCAAGCTTAACATTTTTCTTAGGTCGCTCTAAGTGAACTCTCAGACACGCATTTATTAGCTCCTTGCAGGAAGCTGGAAAACATCCTTTGCGTAAAATCACCTTTTCCACACATCCACGCACCCTGTTTGTTCTTCGGATTTTTGCAGCAATACAACAGTTTTCATTTTCGGTGATGGTGCTGTTTGACCCAGTTCTTCGTTGATTTGAAAACAGCAAATTAGAAAGAGGGTTTGCCAAATCAGAACCGTTCACACCTCCCATTAGAAATCTCATTTAGGAAAAGTTTAAAATGTTTGAAAAAGATTTATGCCGTCATAATGGAAAAGATTTGACAGCAACGTATGCATTTAAAGCAAAAGAGGAGAGAAAGTTTTAGAAGTGGGAACATCTGAGAAATAGGCATAAATAGCGTCATTCTGGGAAGGCTATGTCACAAGAGACCACCAAGGAGCTTGTGTTGACATTGCTTTGATATTCGGTTCCATTCAGAGAAGAGGAAGTCTTACAGGGGTGTGGTGTAGGGTGGCTACACTTCCTATGCTCTGCACCTTACCATTTTGTCACCCAACAATTTGTTCTTCCCTACCACCTCTGTGTTTTGTTTTTGTTTTTGTCACCACAGCTGAGTTTATTTTCCTTATTGACTTCTTGGTATCATTCTTCTCCAAATGGATTATTTTTCATTCATCGCGGATGGATTTCATTTTCTTAGCTTGGCTAGCGAGACACTTCACGTTGGAGACACACAATGAGGAGCTTTGAACTACCCGAGGGGAGCTCTGGTGGTCTCTCCCCACGTGTAACTTTTCTCCAGTTTCCTAGCATTATTATTTTTTTCTTATCGCTCGTGTGGTCCGTTTTTGCGTGAACAACCGTACTCCTCTTCCAGTACAAGCTTTGCCTAGAGCTCTTACTGCATTTCTCGAATGCAGTCACCTGCCAATGACATGATGCTAGGCCATGTGACACTAGAGTCACATTAAGGAAGGTTGAGTAGCTGGGAAGGAAAAGAGCTCAAGTTAGCTCGACTTTCCTGAAACACAAGAAACACAGATCTTCCAGAGGGAGACTCAGGAGTAGGAAAATTGTAGGCAACACATGCCTTCCATCCTAGAGAAGTTAAAACCTGAAGAGATGTTTGTCTGGGGGCAGTTTTACGGAGGTGATTCAAGCATCAGAGCTGAACCTTGATTGGCACGCTCTGGAAGCCTCCTTTTACCTGATTTAAGTCGCCCTGGGTTTAGATGTAAAGACTGATGGTTCGCCATCGGTGTTCCAGAGTGTTGGCTGGCGGGGCAATCGTAACCTCTGAAATCCCAGTGACCATTTCTCTTATGTCCTTTAAAATATGTAACTAATTATCAAGTGCAGCTATGTTTGGAAGTAAAAATGACATTTGAGGGGGAAAAGGCAGATGACCTACAAGAAAGAGGTAAATTCAGGTAACGCATATACGTCGCATTTCTCTGTCGACTTACTGGTATGATGACCTATTTGTACGTGGTTGTGGTGCATTCGTACTGGAAAAGTGAATGGCTGCACAGTCCTGCTGAAACTCAGCTCCCAGGGCAGACACCTGGGTCTGTGTAGACTGGTTTCTTTGTTTCAAAAGGTTGAACTAAGGTTGGACCAACGAAGGCATTGCTTCTTCTTAATTGGTTCCGATCTGAATATAATCTGGCTTCAGTTCATCTTTCTAATGTTTCATAAACAAATGGACAATAATTATCTTTACTCTGTGGTTGTAAGTTTTCATGACAAAGATAAGGGTACGTACAATATAAAATAATGGCACCAAAAAAAAAAAAAAAGACTATTGGAGTAAGTTATCAATGTGACTAGGTATATAATTGTGACAAGTTCACTTTTCAAAATAGCCCTCTCTTACATCCAATACAGAAATGGAGTTAGAAGGATGGCCATCTGCTCTGTGAAATCTGGTTGGAAGAGAAAAAAAAATGTGCTTAATTAAAATGTTTCTGTTATGATTCTGTGTAAATATCCAGATCAGACCTGTGTCAGAATCTTTCATTGACATGGTATCTTCCATGCTTCCTTGGATTAACTGGAACACATTCTTTTTTTTTTTAATTTATTTTTATTTTTTTAAATGTTTGTTTATTTTGAGAGAGAGAGAGAGAGAGAGAGAGAGAGCAAGAGGGAAGAGGCAGAGAGAGAGGGAGACACAGAATCCAAAACAGGCTCCAGGCTCGGAGCTGTCAGCACAGAGCCCGAAGCGGGGCTTGAACCCACGAACCGTGAGACCGTGACCTGAGCCAAAGTCAGCACTCAACCAACTGAGCCACCCAGGCGCCTCATCTAGAACACATTCCCTGCTCCAACTCAATAACCAAAATATAATTTTAACAAGGTAGAAGGAGAATGTAAGGAACTAGATGGGTTGCAGCTACCCAGACTTTCCTGATCTTATTGAAGCTTTATAGACATACCTTTAATGTTTTTAATTGGAAAAGCCACTGCCGTTTTGCATATTTGGATATCGAGATTTTGGAAAAGAGTAGCTACCAAGTCCAGCAGATGTTTTTAAGCATTTTTGTCATGTAAGAAAAAGGATTTTTTTTCCTTTAATCAGCATATCTCACAAAGTCAGCAAAAGGTCTTTCTATAAGGGCATCAGAGCCGCTAAAGCTAAAGCGATAAAAGTGAAAAAGAAACCAGTGGGAAACAAATCAGAAGGGTCATTCACTGTGTGAAATAAATGATTCCCTGGGTAAAAGTAGCCAGATAGTGAAATGGGCAGGAACGAGAAGTTCATGTGACCGATGTAACTCTCAACCAACCTGTGTAATTCTCCCGTAGAACTTCCTAAGAGGATATTGCTCTAAGTGTGAGCAGCCTAAGGGGTGTGCGTGCGTGCGTGTGTGCGTGTGTGTGTGTGTGTGTGTGTGTGTGTGTATAACGCGTGTGTGTCCCTGACACTGGCTCTGAGGCTTCCCCGTACGGCAAGTGTGGACATTGATGCTGGTTTCTCAGTGGAGAGCGTGACACCAGTCACCCCTGACCTTCCCGGATGTCTGTGAACTGGGCTTCCCTTGTTTCTCCCTGCCTAAGTCTGGGAGGATGATGGACAGTGAGGCAGTTTGCTGTGATCAGATTCCACCAATCTGGTGTGAGGTGGGACGTTGAATGAACGGACAGGCATTTCATTTCATTGTTGTAAAAAGTTGAAAAGTGAGGGGCGCCTGGGTGGCTCAGTCAGTTGAGCGTCTGACTTCGGCTCAGGTCGTGATCTCACGGTCCGTGAGTTCGAGCCCCGCGTCGGGCTTTGTGCTGACGGCTCAGAGCCTGGAGCCTGTTTCAGATTCTGTGTCTCCCTCTCTCTCTGCCCCTCCCCTGTTCATGCTCTGTCTCTCTCTGTCTCAAAAATAAATAAACGTTAAAAAAAAAAATTTAAAAAAAAAAAGTTGAAAAGTGAAAGACTGTTGTAAGTTTTGACTTTTTCCTCCTGAAGGATATTTAAGACCTTTGGTCTGAGTGATCCCAAGAGATTTACTGCCTTGGGCTTTGTTACAAATTCACCCACTGATGCTCCTTTGCCATCTTTTCAAAACTCCAAAGGAATTTTCAGCTCCTAGTTCAGGTTCAACCAGGGTTCCAGTAAAAAAAAAAAAAAAAAAAAATTAAATCCTGCAACCAATCTGTTGACAATTAAAAAGATGCTGTTTATTAACCAGTCCTCTTTAGTTATACTTAACAATTTACAAAAAAAGTTTGTGGCATATTAAATGTTAAAGCATATCTAAAACAGAGCGATTAAAGTACAAAGAGAACAAAAAAAGTGACAAAGGTAAGTGAATCATATCTTAATACTGTTGACAGTGAATTTAGCCTCGAGTTTCTGGAAAGTGTGTTTTCAGGACAGCATTAGATTGTACTAGATTAGAGTAGAGTTGGTCGTTGTCAGATGAAAGGCTAAAACTAAACAAAACAAAACAAAAAACAAACAAAAAAACCACTAACCAACCAACGAAACAAACAAAGAAACGACCCACAAGAAACACACACAACCAAGTAGTGCAACATATTTTAGTTGACCTACTTCTACGAAGAATGCTTCCTATATGAATTCTAACAAAAACAGATAGCTTATATTCTGCAGGATCATTTTTGACTATGGTTTTGCAGGAGAATTTCCTGCCTAGGTCAAACCCTATGATGACCCACTCTTAAAGCATCATGTTTTCATCCTTCAAAGTACTTAGAGTTGTAACTTGTATGCAATTATTCTCTGTATCTTGCACTCATTGAATGTAAGTTTGATGAGAGTAGAGGCCAAATACACTTCTGTTCAACACTGAATTTCGGACACAGGGCTGGTGTAAGGAAGCCCTCAGTAAAAGGTTTGTTGCAGGAGTGAAGTTTTCTAATGAAAGCCTTTTATACCATCCCTTCCCACCTCAGGAAATTGCACTAAATTTCAACCTGTGTGAAGAATTTTCTCTAAGAGAGAGAGGATAATATAATCTAGTGGTTTGGGTTTTGATGATAGCATTATTCAGGAATATGGCTTAGAAAATCCACAAGAATGGACACATCACACACCCCTTAGATTGTCCCTTCAATGACCAGGTGTCTCTGTAAGTTTCGGCAGCTCCTGGCCCATGGGAATCTATAGTTACATTTTCTGAAAATAAAATGCTTGAACTGTAACTCGTTGAAGAAAAAGAAAATCGGTACCGACATGAAAATGGAAGAATGCACTTTTTTTTTTTTCTGTAAGTATTCAGAGGTCGAGACTGCACGCTTGCCTGGATGGAGAGCCGTGTCCCTTCCCTGGAGGACAGTGTGGCACACTGAAATGGGATGGCACTTCCGGGTCACTCACTGCCAAGTTCAAGTTCCACCCTGCCACTTCATCTGTGAGGCGTCGGGCAGAATTTCCCGCCTAAGACCCAGATTTGTTCGTTGTAAGTGATCCCTGAAACGTCTCGGAATTGTTGTAGAGATATGTGATAATGAATGAGAAGTCTCCAGCACGTGGTGGGGTAATAAATAGAATTTGTGTTTTTTTAATGAATGTTCTTTCGGAGATCATCTAGGTAATCTCACTGACTAACACCCTTCAGCTTCACCAAAGGTACAATGAATGCATCTGGAACCAAGAGGACTTCTGGGGTCAATAATGTGCTAATGATAGTTTCCAGAAGTTTCCACAATACTGTCACATACTAGAGCTCAATCGATAGTTGCTAAATTAAGAGTGAATGAGTAAATCAATAAATCCGGACCTGCAAATCTCTTGATTTTCCTTCCCTGTGGCTGGAATAAAACCCCAGGGCCAACAAACGAAGTTCATTTTACCTTTACATTATTTTGCTCCATCTGTGGGCTGAAATCTTGAGATCTGGGTTTTTGAATAGTCTGGAAGGTTAGTGAATTTACAAGTGTTTTAAAAGCCAAATGTATCTCATCTCCTTTTTGCCGACGTATAGCACATCTTAAAACAGTCTCTCTCTGTGATGAGGCTATAATAACACACCATCAGGTTTATTTGCTCGCAAATTGAGTATTTTAATGGAAAGAAAAATATTATTTATTTTTACAACATATTTTCTGGTAAATCTTTCTATTCCTGGAAGCTAGCAGGCATTCAGTGAACCTGGTGACTAAATGAATGAGGCCCTTCTATTTTACTTCTCTTAGAACCAAACTTAATTTTGTTAGAGCCTAGGTGTCCCTTACTGCATACTTCCTTCAGTGAGTAACACTGGAATATTCAAAATGTCCTTTATGTGGGGTCTATGTTTCATTGAGAAGTAAACAGTTCTCTTTTTGTTTGGAAAACAGATTTAGATTTTAATAACCAGCACTCTCCCATCTGCTTCGGCTATGAATCGTACATACAATTTATCATCATGACAGGATGATGCCAGGTTAGAATCACTGACCAGGAACAGTGTCTGGAGTCCATTCCCTTCTGGAAAAGTCACTGGGCCCTTTGTCACTCCTTGCAGACCACTTAGGTGGCTTGGAGAGCCACACCGTGAGACAAAAGAGGGCAGGTACTCCAAACACGTTCAGAAGCTGTATGCCTATTTGAGAGAAAGATACAGCTAAGTGGAAAATAATGCAATTATTCCAGTCTAGCAATTCTTAAGTCTTCAAGCAATTACCCTAATAATCTGTAAGCAGCTCAAACAAAGGCAATGATCCAAGCTTCAGATATGAAAGGCTCGAAATAAAAAGATATGGGGGCTGGGGGGTAAAAATGAGAGTCTGCGCCATTATTTGCAAATCTTTGAAAAGAAACAAGAGGGGATGAGAACAGGTTGAGTTTTAGATCCCGACTGGATAGTCCGTGAAAAAATAATAGATCCTGAGTAGGCTGTTCCTAAAAGAGTGACTTTGTACCTTTAAGAAGAGCGGGCTGGCGTGACCCAAGGACATCACATCGGGTGTTTTGAAATTCTCCTCCAGACTGGAGAGTGCAGAAAACCATCCTGCTGTGCTCACACCTGCAGTTGTTACCATTTGCTTACTAATGGTGATAAAATATGGGATGCGCTGTTGCTTTTTTCTCAAAAAACAATCTACTTTGCCTAAATCTTGTAGAAGATTGTGAACACCGCCGCGGAGACAAAGAAAAGCTGACTAGCTCTTTCGTAGATGAGTACAGTGGTTCTCAGTTTTGTGGAACAATTTCCCCGTCGATCTTGCAAGCGGGAATCTACTAGTAGAAGTCTGCTCCCCTCTGGGCATTCTACATGATTTGTACTTTTTAAGTCCAGTTTTGGACACGTCACGGCGCAGGATAAGACGGCGGGCATCTGGTCACCGAACCCCTCCATTTCTCCTGAAAGTGTGTCTGCCCACCCCACCCCCCGCAGCCTCCTGATAGGATGGCAAAGCCCAAACCCAGCCATTGATGGCAGGCAGATCAGTGCGTGCACAGCTACAGAGTGAGTCTCCCTGATTTGTAAACGTGTCTCACGGACCTTTCTTGCCAACACTGTCTTGTCTCACTCCCTTTCGAACGAGAGCCAGAGCCCCAGATCGAAAAGGCAGTGTGGTGCAGTGGTCAGCAGCTTGGTTCTGTAGTGGGCCCCAGTTTCAATCAGAGCTCTGCCTCTCGGGGTGAAGGGTCCTCCTCCAATAGCACGTGCCTTGTGGGGTTTGGGAGTGTTGATGGGGTGAGTGTGCGAAGAAGAGCAGCCGGAACGTACTACGTGTGCAGGATGAGTGTTGCCCTTGGGCTCTGGCGTGGGCCTCGTGCATCCTAGAGGAGACTCACAGAGGGGGAAACTGAGGCCCGGAGAAGGGAAGTGATTTGTTGCTGTCATGTTGGCTTAGCCAGGGTGGAGACCCAGGGCTCCCAGCTACTGTCCTGAGCTCTCTCTACTCTCACTGCTTCTCTTTCTTTATTTTTATTTTTTTTTAATGTTTATGTATTCATTTTGAGAGAGAGAGAGAGAGTGTGGGGAAGAAGCAGAGAGAGAAGGAGAGAGAGAATCCCAAGCAGGCTCCACGCTGTCAGCATAGAGTCCGACACGGGGCTGGATCCCGTGACCCCTGAGATCACGACCTGAGCCAAAAGCAAGAGTCAGACACCGAATGAGCCACCCAGACGTCCCCTCTCTTTCTTTCTTTTTAAAGTATTAAACTTCCTCATTATTAATACAGAGAGCAAAATCTAATTTTCAAGGGGGCTTTTTAAAATCCCAGGACAGGGGCGCCTGGGTGGCTTAGTCGGTTAAGCGTCCGACTTCAGCCAGGTCACGATCTCGCGGTCCGGGAGTTCGAGCCCCGCGTCAGGCTCTGGGCTGATGGCTCAGAGCCTGGAGCCTGTTTCCTATTCTGTGTCTCCCTCTCTCTCTGCCCCTCCCCCGTTCATGCTCTGTCTCTCTCTGTCCCAAAAATAAATAAACGTTGGGAGAAAAAAATTAAAAAAAATAAAATAAAATCCCAGAACACGCCCACATTAGCAAGATTTTATTTACTTTATAGATAAAGTTTAGCAGGTAAGCCACTTTATATATTTTGTTTTCCAGCCACAGGTTGATATGGTCATTAAAGTCATTATCAAAATCTTCTGTAGTGAGATCTAGAGTCCGTGTGAACTATTAAATGCTACACGATGCCATAAGCACTCCCGGTGAGCCGTCCTGGTAGAGAAGTCGCGAGAGAAAGCTTACTTTTTTTTTTTTTTTTTATTTTTTTTTAACGTTTATTTTTTTGGGACAGAGAGAGACAGAGCATGAACGGGGGAGGGGCAGAGAGAGAGGGAGACACAGAATCAGAAACAGGTTCCAGGCTCTGAGCCATCAGCCCAGAGCCCGACGCGGGGCTCGAACTCACGGACCGCGAGATCGTGACCTGGCTGAAGTCGGACGCTTAACCGACTGCGCCACCCAGGCGCCCCGAGAAAGCTTACTTTATCCCCGTCCACCTAAACGATGACATCTCATCATAAACGTCTAAGAAGTGTTCATCACATGGTAGGAGCTGAGAAATGGGATGGCAAGGATATTAAAGGAATAGTGGCTTTAAAAGAAGACACTTGGCATTTCTTAGATTTCAGCGTCATACATTTTCTTCTGTTGTCACAACAGTAAGAAAAGGATTTCAACCTTATAGAAATAACAGACACTGCTTATGGTACCTAAAATGTCTCCATAAAAGTGACTTCGCATCTAAGAAGCCCGACCTCGAGGATTTATGCTGAATCTGACCTTGCAATGATAGCAAACTCTATCTCTTAATTTTTTTTTTTTTTTACGCTTATTCATTTTTGAGAGACGGAGAGAGACAGAGCATGAGTAGGGGTGGGGCAGAGAGAGAAGGAGACACAGAATCTGAAGCAGGCTCCAGGCTCCGAACTGTCAGCACAGAGCCCGAATAGGGCTCCAACCCACGAACTGTGAGACATGACCTGAGCTGAAGTCAACTGCTTAACACACTGAGCCACCCAGGCACCCCGCAATGACAGCAAACTCTTTAAGGACTATTTTAGTTACAAGAACTATATTCACTCCAATATTTGTATGATGTTTGGTAGTTTTTATTAGCAGATACAAAATCTTATTTTCTATTTCCTGGCTGCATCAAAATGAATAAAATATTCTTAGGTTATATCCATGAATGACTATTTCATATAATCATACTTTCTTTTAGACGCTTTTCCTATATTTTTCCACAGAATGGTAAAAATGCACACTTAATCCAGGCAGCTGCAAGTTAGCATGGAAAAAATGTTCTATGCATTTGCTACGTACATGTTTATCTCCCCTTCCACACAGTCAGGATAGAAAAAAGAAATTACAATAAATCTACCCATTTCTAATAACTTCCTCCTACAATTGCTCTGCTGGATTACATTGTTTCTTTCCACTGACGAGAAAAACCAGCTGAATAAGTCAAGGTGGGTCTCTGAACGTGGGTGTGCAATCCCCAGAGGGGAGTGTGTGTTAGACTTTGCACACAGAGTCCAGACTGGTGGGAAATTGGAAATTAGATTTATGAGAAACTGATGTTGATTCTTAACTGTTCTCAATTTACAGTCCATTGTTTTCAGGGAGTATCTGTTTCTCGCAGGCGGAGAAGAGAATCCAAACTGAGGTTCTGTAGAGAGGTGGGAAGCCCTAGGCTGGCATGATTTCAAGATGCGCGCTCCAGTGCGGGATCCGTAAGCACAGGGTTGAGACTGGACTCTTTCCACCGTGGCACAGAGGGACGTTGTCAGACCTTTCGGAAGCCAAGGGGGTAGCGACTGGGCAAATGTTTCAGGACGCCGGAGCTACAAGGAAAAACTAACAGCTGGGTCTGAGTAAAACGGTCCTCCCCCAGCCTTCTGGTGGTTTCTAGGTACCAGAGGGAAGGCCCATAACAGAGTTATTGTGTTTCTCTAACCCAGGGAAGGAAATCCAACACTCTCTGGCATTCACCCTCTGAACAGGCTTCATTTTATTCCCAGGGAAACACACTGAAATTTCAGCATAGGCAAGATGACTGTTTCTGATGCAGAAGCATCGAGAATATCCCTAAGAGAGCGTAACTCTTCATCAGGGTTGTTTATCCACACCGGGAGCCGCCGAGGGCCATGCTGCTCTCTTGGTGCCATTTGGTCTGCTCTGACGCCTTTCTGGACAGGAAGTCCTTAAGATTAAAGATTGTATTTTTATGGGCTCATGCCTGCCTTCCCCAGGCTGTGAACTGAAAAGAAAGAACCGGAAGCCAGATTCTAGAAAGCATATTTACAATCACTTGCATGCGGGTCAGGATGAAAAATTGGAGGAAATCAAGGTGGGGTAACAGAAGGAAGAAGCGCTAAGAAGAAACCAGCAAAGCGGCTGGAAAACTGGAAATAAAAGTATTTCTGTGTTGACGGAGAATTTTCCCCCTTGAGGTCTGTATTCCATTTATAATTAAAACGAACTTGATAAAGAACGTAGGATAGATCTCGAGACACCGCCAGGCTTTGTAAGAGATCGCATCTCACTCTCTGTCACAAAGGACCTTTTATTTGGCCCCAAAAC
The DNA here is from genome assembly GCF_014898765.1 of Herpailurus yagouaroundi. NCBI lineage: Eukaryota > Metazoa > Chordata > Mammalia > Carnivora > Felidae > Herpailurus > Herpailurus yagouaroundi. Next base: position 5,849,626 of record NW_024412405.1, on the reverse strand, counting down.
AATATCTCGGCAAGTGGAAGCAAGTAACTGTTTGAAGAAAATAAAACTTCACGTGAGCATAGCAGTGAGGGGGCCATTTATTCTCGTTCAATTGCCTAATTTACGTTAGGGCTCGTGCTACAGGTGTTTAAATGGAACACATTTTGAAAACCTAGTGTCTTCAGACAAATCCAGTAGGAGACTTACGGTCCTGCACCTCATGGGTGTGATACTTGGGTTTGTATTTTCACACATCCGGTCACGGTAAGCACGTCGTGGCATTGTAATAGCATATGGGGTACCGCGTGCGATTCAATCATGCTTAAAAAAATGCTTCAGCTTCTCAGCAGAAATAGTTGTTACTACAATAGGCAATTCGTATTTATTGCCCAGGCACGTCGTTTTTGTAATTTTGTTTTTAAATTTTTTGTAACATTTTATTTTATTTTTTGAGAGACAGAGAGACAGAGCATGAGCAGGGGAGGGTCAGAGAGAGAGAGGGAGACACAGAACCCAAAGCAGGCTCTAGGCTCTGAGCTGTCAGCACAGAGCCGACGCGGGGCTTGAACTCACGGACCGTGAGATCATGACCTGAGCCGAAGTCGGACGCTTAGCCGACTGAGCCACACAGGCGCCCCTGGTTGCAGCGAGCGGATTTAAGTGGGAAATTGCTGTGGTGCTGACGCTTTGGGCTCCACAGCGTGGCTGTAGGTGTCGGCGCGGGAGGCAGTTAGACATCGAGGGCAATGCGTTCGCCGGCCTTCCCTTGGAGTAAAGTCCTTCGCACTGTCCGCCTGGTATTTCTGCCTGAAGCTCTTCTGTTGTAGACCCCTCTCCCAATACTCTCCTATTAGCAGGCATCAGACCACTCAAGTCATTTGGGACTGTGCACTATGGTAAAAAAAAAAAAAAAAAAAAAAAAAAAAAAAAGTCTAAATAGTTGTCTTAGAGGTTCCCGTTGGATCATGTGTGTTTCTCAGACACAGGAGATTATTTTTATCCATTTCAGGTGCAGGGCTTCAATTCTGTAATACGAAAATAGATCGTCCTTGTGCAGATTTCCTCGGACACCCTGAAGGCAGCTTCCTTCCAGCTTGTAAAAGCCAATTTCGCACTTATCTGACAGGACTAAATATGCCTGCTTTCCTGTTATTTTCCTCCTTTTTGTCTTTATGTAGATAATATTTTGTAAACAAAAGGTGGACGTTTTCTGCCAGGGACTGAGAAACCCAGTTGGTTGGAACCAGGAGATGTGGCCGTGGGATGGCGGGTGTGCACAGCACTGGCTCCCTGACCCTGTGCTCTGCAGGTTGGTGCTCTCTGGGCCCAGGTGGACCCACTGCTGGACGAGCCTTTGTCTTGATACATCCAAGGAAAGGAAGGTCCTCGCCGTTCACGCACGTATCTGCAGAAATGTGAATGGGGTCCACGGCAAGTTACAAATCCCGCAGCTTTTTGGAGCCTCATCCATGAATGTTCTTCCTATCATCCTCTGTGTCAGCTGATGGGGAAGAACATGGATGCGGGAATTGAAGGAATAGTTCTCCTTACGGATATTTTCTATTCTTTCCTATGCCCCCTTGTGTATACTTTCTCTTCCTTTCAATTTTTTTTTAATGTTTATTTTTGAGAGAGAAAGATAAAGTGTAAACGGGGGCTGAGAGAGATTGGGAGAGACAGAATCCGAAGCAGGTTCCAGGCTCTGAGCTGTCAGCACAGAGCCTTTCGCGGGGCTCGAACTCACGAACTGCGAGATCATGACCCGAACCGAAGTCGGATGCTTAACTGACTGGGCCACCCAGGCACCCATCCTTGTGTATGCTTTCTATTCTTCCTTAATCTCCTCGTGTATGCTTTCTGTTTTCCCTCTCATCTCCTTGTGTATACTTTCTATTTTACATCGCAGTTTTTTTTTTCCTTTGAGAAAGAGAAAACAAGTGATCACTTGTTACCTTTAGTGCCTTCCCCATGATTCTTCTGCAAAGCCAAGCTCATTAGCAGACTGGTGACAGGCACAGGAAGCAAGCAAAGCGCCTGGCAGGCTAGGCCCTGATGACCACTCCTTCCACGAAATCTGTCACCGCGTTAACTGTGTTCTCACAGGTATCGATATGTGTATGTATGTGGTGTGCCAGGAAACTGTGAATCTACACCCAGGATCTTAGACTGTTGCCAGGGCCACAAAAACAAAACAAAACAAAACAAAACAAAAAACAAAAAACAAAAAAAAGCCACCAAAAAACAACAACAAGAAAAAAAAAACCAAACACGCACAACAATCCCAAAAAAACCTAAAAAACAAAACAAAACAAACAAAAAGACCCAGCAATAAAAGGCATGTGGAATTTTGTTTACCTAAATGTAGTAAATTAACAGAGGGATAACCAACAATGACAACAAAATTATGCACACTGATGAAAACTGTGATCCTCCCCAGCAGCTTTGTTGACACTTAATAGTTAAGTCCATTTGCTTTTAAGGGCAAAGTTCCCAGCCCCGGAGAGTCCCACAACAGGCCCGCGTGGCAGCTTGTGGACAAGTGCGGGGAGGACGCACGAGCCTGAGGAGTCTACTGAAGAGTCTTCTGAAGCTGTTTGTACCCTGACTTCTGCCCCCCCCCCAACTCCCATCCTGGGGCACCCGCGTAGCTCTGCTCCAAGCCCTGCTGCCTGTCCCCTCCAAGCTGCTTGCTGTTCACAGAGTAGAAGCCAGGCGCATACTGGTTTCTGTGACTTCAAGAGACAGAGGCTGCAAATACTTTTTCAAAGCGGGAGCAAGATGGGCTTGGAGTGGGGCTGGCACTCAGGATGGTGTCCGTCCAGGGGCGACTTTCATTGCCTCTTGTCCTTTTACATCTTTGCCACCCATCAGTCCCCCTTTACTTCCACTTACTATCAACACACCGGTGGCACCGGGCTTGGAACGCGGAGGCAGACTTGTACGTATGTGTACATTTATATTCATCCGAAGGGATTTCAATATGATACTAAAAAGAATCATTTCATCATATTTTATGTGCACACACATATATGTGTATGTGTAGGGTATCCATACATACCCATATATGCATATAGCATATCCGGGAAAGAGAAGACTTAAAACGGAGACTTGTTTTTGCAACAAACGGCTCTTTATATGGTAGCCTCATCGCCAATGGGAGGAGTTTGAAATTATTTCCTTATTGTAACAAATGTGAGTTGTGCATGGTTGTACGGGTCTAGCAGACTGTTAGAGTGGCGGTTATGAGCTCTGTGCATATGGGTTCACGGGGCAGGGTTGTGAGGGGCAGGGATGCGCTCAGACGCGCTGACACTTGGAGAGACCCAGCCACGGAAGCCCACGAGCCATTCTCTGCACGTTCCTTCCTCGCTCGAGCCTTTGAGGTTCACGTCCAGTCCCGCTAACCTGGACCCGCTGTCTCGTCTTCCGGACTGTTGGCCCCTCGCCCAGCCAGCTCTTTATGGGTTTCCGTCAAAAGTCACTCTCCTCACACTGCCCCCCGGTTGTAGTCATCCTTTGGTTAGATGAGACATCTTCCTAATGTTCCCACCAAAGCTCTTTCCAACATCTCTTACTTGTCTGTCGTTCTGGGACACTCCCTTCGTCGCTGGCATCCCGGCAACAGCTGGCGGTCCACCCAGGCGTGTGGCATGAAAGATAGATGCTAGCGGGGACTTCACGAAGACGGGGGCTCCAGTATCAAGAATGAGCCCTCCTGAAGGAAGCGGTAGTTGTCGTGTGATGGGCTCTGAGGCTCACCTCCCACGCCCCTCCTTTCGAAGGCGAGGCACCAGCCCCCCAGCTGCTGTCCTGCTGAGGCTCCCACTCACTGCTTCCCAGCCTCTTCCCTTCCCAGGGCGGCCATCGTCTGTCACGGTGACGAGCATTTACGACAGAGAAAGAAACATCCCTCGTGGATTGACAGAGAAAGAAGTGCATCCCTCGTGGATCTGGAGGGCAGGAGTCTGGGATCCCACATCAGCAGGGCCCTGCTCCCCCTGAAGGTGCTGGGGGAGATGCCTCCATAGCGTCATCCAGCTTCTGGTGGCCCCGGATGCTTCTTGGCTTGTGTATAGCATGATGAATTTTTATAAACGTCTACATTCGTGTAATCACTACCCAGGTGAAGACACACTAGGGTAAACACACGTGGCTTAGAACCTTCATCTGCCCCTCCAGTCAGCACCTCTACGTCGGCATCCCCGTGATTCTGACCTCCATGCCCTCCCCATCTCTTACTCTGATCCTTCAGGGCTAATCACGCTACCATTGAACTCCTGAATGTACATTATCTATTACAATGAAGTATAATTTGAAAAAAAAAAAAAAAAAAAAAAACCTCTATGAAATAGTGAAGAAAAAGAGCAAATAAGGCCCATGTTCAATTGCAGGTCTACTACTTGCTCGTGAATTTGGGTAAGTAACTGATCATAGACCAAAAAGCTGATAGAAGGTGACAGCTAGACAACAAACTTACTGAAGGCGTTCAGAAGGATTATTTTCTAGATCGGCTCTTCCTTGTATATATAGGGCCTTGAATGCCAAGGTGAGTTAGAAGGTGTTTAGTGGGTCAGTAAGGTTATGATTGTGGTGCCTAACCAGCACTGTTCCAGGTGTAATGTCACACAGCTTTCAGGGCTGAGTGCTGATATCCTCACTGTCTTATAGGGGAAAAAGCAGCAACACAGAGTCATTAAGTAATTTGTCCAACATGGCCAAGCTAGTACCCGATGCATCCTGGATTTTAACCCAGAGCCTGTTCTCATGGGCACGGCACTATCTTTGTATCTTTTCCATTCCATGTCATTTCAAAAATAGATAAACATATATGATTGAAGAAAAATAAAGATATTCAATGAAGGTTGAAATATAATTTTTTTAGCCTAAATTGATTTTGATTTCCTCCTATCATTGGCATCTAGATTTGAAGAAACTATTGTTTCGCTGAATCATGAATGTACCTTTTAGCCTTCCTGATCAATGTCAAGCAGTTAAGAGTCCTAGAAATAGATGACATAAGATAGCACCTTGGGATCAGGGCTGCAGTTAACTGTCAAGCAGGCCCACAGAACTCAGGGAATCTTGGTGAATCTTCTAGATCCTCAAGAGACCATCCCAGAAGCCTGGGAAACAGCTGATGTGCAGGTGACCTTACAAGGGGTCCAGGCGGAGGCTCGTGAAAGATGGTTTCCTTGGATGATGTCAAGATGCCGTGCTAAGTCAACTCCATCTGTTTCCAATACGCAGTCTAATCATCGCTACCCACGTCCTTTTGACTTACAACCTTGCCTTTGCTTCCCGCTGAACTGGACCTCTCCCTCGACCTGGATATCTTACTGTCTCAACCCAAACACCATGGCTAGTGAATAGCCGTTAATGTGTCTTCTCAATTTGTATGACCACATACAAAAGTTTCACAAGTATAGGCCTTGCCTCTGAAACGATTTTCCTCAAATGAAATATCTCTCGACACAAATAATTTCTGTGTGTTCGGGGTGAGGATGAGGCCCCTGATCCGTCCCCAAACATCAGAGCAAATCAGAAATAGTAGGAAGCTAGGTCGGCGCAGTTTTCCGTCTATACATGATACCCATTTCAACTAAAGCTTCTAAAATCGTGCAAGCCACTTACTGGGGATCAATTGCCCAACTTGCTGCTTGTTAATTGCTCCTGTGGCTCTGACTTACACAGTGAAAATTCAGATTTGAAGGAGAGTATGCCACTCTGTCTATCTCTCTCTCTCTCTCAAAAATAAATAAACATTAAAAACAAATTTTAAAAAGGAGGGCGCCTGCGTGGCTCAGTCAGTTAAATGTCCAACTTTGGCTCAGGTCATGATGTCAAGATTCATGGGTTCAAGCCCCGTGTCAGGCGCTGTGCTGACAGCTCAGAGCCTGGAACCTGCTTCAGATTCTGTGTCTCCCTCTCTTTCTGCCCCTCCCGGACTCTCTCTCTCTCTCTCTCTCTCTCTCTCTCTCTCAATCTCTCTAAAAAATATGTAAACATTTAAAAAAAATTGAAGGAGAGCACACCAGAGCCGGAGGAATAAACACGGATTCTGGCGGGTTCTTTTATTTTTATTTTTTTCTAATCAATGGAATATTTATTCTTCTCTGTACTCATACACACCCACACAAATACACACACAGTATATATTTGGTAACTCCTAAAATGAACACCTGAATTGCTAGTGAACTTAAGGTGTCCCCCTCCCCCAAATTCAGATGCTGAAGTTCTCACCCCCAAATGTGATGGTGTTAGTACGTGGGAACTTTGAGAGATGCTTAAGTCATGAGGGCGGAGCCTCCTGAGAATATCAGTGCCTTGTCAGGACCCCACAGAGCTCCGCGTGCCCTTCCCTCCCACCAGGTGAGGACACAGTGAGAAGTCTGCGTGGGACCTAGGAGACAGCCCTCATGCTCTGTGCTGACCCTGGTCTGGACTTCAGAGCCCTTATGCTCTGTGCGAGGTAACTTCTGTCGTGTATGAGCTACCTGGTCTGTGGTATTTTGTTGTAGCCACCCTGATTAGGACACGAATCATGCCTAGGAAGTGGCAAAGTACAGTATTTGCACTAAAAGCATCTGATACAGAATTCAGAGAGGATCAAAATCAAGGGGAACCTAGAATTTGAGTTTGCCCTTGAAGAATGAGTAGGATCTGTGTGGACAGTAAAGGAAGCAGTCAGCTATTTTAGTATGAAGCCACATGAACACAGGTGGGAGTGTGGTTTTTGTTGGGAAGAATGAGGCTAACTCAAAACAGAGAGCGAGAGAGAAAGCTTTGCTAGGGTGATTTATGTTGGACAAAGTTGGATTTGTAATTTGGGGCCAAATTATTTTTTTCAAACAATTAAAAATGTTAAATAATTAAATAATCATTTAATTTTATTTAAATAACTTCTATTTAAATATTTTACTTAAATACTTTTTATTTAAATATTTTATTTAAATAAATTTAAAAATTGTTAAATAACTAAACATTTAAATATTTATTTTGAGAGACACACACACACACACACACACACACACACACACACATATACACGCACTGGGGGAGGGGCAGAGAGAGAGAGAATCCCAAGCAGGCTCCACACTGTCAGCACAGAGCCCCATGTGGGGCTTGAATCCATGAAACTGTGAGATCCTGACCTGAGCCCAAACCAAGAGTTGGATGCTTAACCGACTGAGCCACCCATGCAAATTTGGGGGAAAATTATAAAAGAACTGAGGTTTTTAATGTCAGGTAAATACCGAAACGCTGAAATTCAGAATGGAGGAATGGCTTTATGAAAGCCATAGTTTGTGTGGCTCAGCTACGTGACAGAGACTAAATTTAGGCAGAGATCACCTTGACTACTATTGAAATAAAGGAGCAAATCGGAGTGGCATGAAACTATGAAGAGAGAGATCGATCATGGAAATACTGTGGAATAATAAATGTTAAGGAAGAGACCAAACAGAAGGATGAATGTGATGGGCCCCAAGACATTAGGTCTCCGGATCGGGCATGTTACTGGCAAAAGGAAGAAATAAGGGGCAGGAAGCTGGATGGCTTGAGAGGTGGCGAATTTAGGCTTGTACATATTCATTCTGACATCCACGTCGTCACATGCTGTATGTGTGTCCTCGGGGATGGGAAATATTGGCAGCCAAGTTACAGATGTCATGACAGTTTGGAAAGGACAGCTGTCTGGGAGTGTGGGGTGGGCTCCAAAATCCTGCCAGAAGGCAAAGAAAGGCCTCCCTGAATTTAATGAAATTTCATTAGTTCCTAATTATGTGCAAATCGCAGTATGAAGACCACAGATCCCTTCTCTTGAATTGATCACAAGGGGAAATGGTGCCCGCTGTCAGAGTTGTGACAATGTGGTGAGCGCTTTCACCGTGAGCCCTGGAGGAAGAAGCACGAAGGGAAGCTGGGCAGCGGCTGGCTGAGTGTTGGCAAAGGAGGTGGCTAGAGGCAGAGGCTCGCAGGGGAGGCAGCCCACGAGCTCGGGTGGTAGTGGTTCTAGGACATATTTTTACGAGGAGGGGGTAATAGGGACGCCTGGGTGGCTCCACTGGTTAAGCGTCCAACTCTTGGTTTCGGCTCAGGTCATGATCTCACGGTCCATGAGATGGAGCCCTGAATCGAGCTCTGAGCTGGGGATTCTCTCCCTCTCTCCCTGCCCCTTCCCTACTCTCCCTCTCACTCAAAATAAATAAACATTAAAAAAAAAAAAAAGAAGAAGAAGGAGGGGATGACAGATGCAAAGACTAAAGCCAAGAAACAGCTTCTTGATTTGTCTGCCGTACAAGGGGCTGTAGATTTCAGTTTGTAGGTGATAAGGAGACATGGAAAATCTTGTAGCCCTGGGGGCGATTTGATCATTTTTAGGTTCTAGAATGACCAGTTTGGTGTTGCTGTAGATGATGAAGTGGATGGGGCGTCACCACAAGACTGTGAGGAATCCAATGTGTATAGCTCCTGGAGAGAGATGAGAAGATTTCAACTAAAAATGTTGAGGAAGGACAGGAGGGGTTGGATTTTAAGTAAATGTATGGTGTAGAATGGAGAGAATTGATGTCTGCGAAGATTCAAAGAAGCCACAAGTCAGCCCTTGGATCGTCAGGTTGTGCTCAGTGGTAGGACAGGACATAGAGAAGCAGCATGTTTAAGGGATTAGGGTCAACATGGGGACATCAGTGGTGGGTATGTTGAATTTGAGGTAGAGGTTAGGCAATGTTCGCGTTCCCCCCCAGAGTCCTATGTTGAAATCCAACCTCTAATGTGATTGTATTTGGAGTAAGGGACTCCGGACACGATCAGGCCCTGATGGTAGGACTCTCACGAATGGGATTAGCGCCCTTATAAAAGAGACCCCAGAGAGCTCCCTCTGCCCTTCTGCCATGTGAACCAGGAAGTGGGCTGTCACCAGATACCGAATCTATAGCACCTGGCCATCGGATTTCCTGGGCTTCGGAACTGAGGGCAATAGGTATTTGTTGTCTCTCCCTCCTGTTACCTCCCAGATGGATTAACGCGAGGTGACGAGCTGGAGAAGTCTGAAAGGCAAACTTATATGTTGGTCTGGAGCTTAGCTGAGATGTCCGACTGGAGATGATGTCTTAGAAGTCATCAGTACGAAGATGATTCCCGCTTAGTGAATCTGCTTAGGCAACGTCGCCCGAGAGGGGAAGAGACCTTGTGTTGTCTTGACCCGCATTCCTTGATTATCTCCCTCAGCCCAGCATGCCCCCAGGTAACACATTCCCTTTAGATGTCTATATTATTTCCTGTTTGTTTTTTGCGTTGTTTGTTTCTAATACAAACACCAATTTGTATCATTGCAACCAGAGTAACGGCTGGAAGAATTTATCCTCTTAATGTCCATCTTAGGTTTTTAACTGCATTCTTTCTGGGTCTGGGCCAGTCTCACAGATTTGGTGAAAGCTGGTCGCACCCCTGCTGACGGCTTCACCAGGTGGGAGTTTCCGCCCAGAAGGGAAAGGAGAATCCTCTGGGAGGCAGAAAGAAGGGAGCTCCTTTTTAAGCACACACGATTCATTCACTTTGCATGAACTCACTCAGCACCTGTAGCAACTTGCAGAGGGAGAGTTGTTCTCCACGTTTTCGGATGAGAAAAACCGGCTTCCTGTCATTTGGGATTGCAGAGCTGATAAGGACTGTCGCCGGATTTCATTCCAGAATTGCCTCTCACCCTTTCAGGACTAGGTTTCGTATCTTCTGCCTTTCCCCAAACTTCTGCCCTGTGAGTTTTAACCGAGCTGAGCTGTGTCCCATAACCCTCTTCCAGGTCAGAGACGGGCTGTGAGTTGGGGCACATCCAGGGTGGGATTTAGAGAGAGCGTAGGCTGTGGTCTCCACTCCACTTGTTATGGTGTAGGATGGGGTCTGGGGGCCTCTGGGAGGGCTGTGGGGCTCCTCTGAGACACTGGTTACCCTGCAAAGGCAACCCTGACCCTTGCCTCTTTCCTTTCCGACACGTGGGTTCATTTTCGAGACACAGCATCGGAATCATTTACTTCTGGAAGAAATCACTGGCTCTTAAAAAATGCATTTACTCTAATAAAAAAGATAATACATACCCACAGAGCAACATCTAAATAGTACAAAAGGAAATACGGTGAGAAGTAATGATTGCCTTTGTCCTTGCTAATTTAGGTTGTCCACACTTTCCAGGCTGATAAATCATTTCAGACTTTTTCCTTCCTTTTCTAACTCTTCAAGTTAGATCCTTACCTAATGTATTTTTATTCTTTATTATGGTTAATATAAATACTCCAAGCAGTACCTTTTCTCTGGCTTTAGACATGACAATATTTTAGCTATGTAATATTAAATTATGTTATATTTAATGCTTCAATTTAGTATTTTATTTCCTATTTACGTTATAACATAAGCTATTAACTACTAAGCTATTTGAGATGTATAATATCTTAATTGTTACTATTTTCTAGAGCCTAAGATTTTTTACATCTTCTGTTATCAATAGTTGTTTAAGATAGAAACCTTTAAAATCTTAAGTGGACAGATTTTTTATTGTTTTATTTGTTTGGTTTTTTGCTGTTTATTTATTTTTGAGAGAATGCGAGAGAGAGAGAGAAAGAGTGAGGGAGACAGTGTGAGCAAGGGAGAGACAGAGAGAGAGGGAGACACAGAATCCGAAGCAGGCTCCAGGCTCTGAGCTGCCAGCTCAGAGCCCAATGCAGGGCTCGAACTCATGAACCACGAGATCATGACCTGAGCCAAGGTCAGATGTTAACCAACTGATCCACTCAGGTGCCCCCTTCTGTTTTTTAAAAAGCACTTTTTATTATATTATGATTAGAAAATACTGTTTTGTTTCAGTAACCCTGCTGGTGAGGCACCTTGGGATTCTGGATGTTGGACACAACACAATTAGTGATTGGCTGTTGTACTTGGCCAGGTCTTCAGTAGGGGTGGGTGGTGCTTTCCCTCCAGGGAGCAAAAGGTTAAGAATCATCTACTTAAGACTTAAGACTTGCTTAGGGCAAGATACGGCAAAATGTGTAACACTGTAAGTTTACTTTCTTTGTGACAGACCAAAAGATAAATGTTTTTAATTTTTTTCAACGTTTATTTATTTGTGAGAGAGAGAGACAGAGAGACAGAACATGAGCAGGGGAGGGGCAGAGAGAGAGAGAGGGAGACACAGAATCGGAAGCAGGCTCCGGGCTCCGAGCTGTCAGCATAGAGCCCGACGCAGGGCTCAAACCCATGAACCGTGAGATCGTGACCTGAGCTGGAGTCGGATGCTTAACCGACCGAGCCACCCAGGCGTGCCGATCATATTATTTTTTATTGACCTTACAATAATCATGTGTCACCCACATTCTGGGTGGGTGGACATTCTAAGACATGCCATCTCAGTAAGTCTTGTTGAATTATGGAAAGTTTATGGAGCCTCCTTTTGTCAGGGTTGGGACACTAATTATTCATATGTTGGATTTCCTTTGCCTGCCATTATCCATGATTAATAATCATTTTCTCTCTAATCCCATTAATACTTAGTTCATTTCCATCTCATTTTCCTTAAGTTATACTTACCATGGCCTTTGTTATGTTTCCATAAAATGTCTACTCTCTGTTTTTACGCCTCCGATATGGCCTTCATCTCCAAGATAGTCCTTTGTCATTTCCCACTTATTTCCTGGTCTTTGATAGATCAAGTTTCAACTTTTCCTGTTTTCCTGGCGGATCTTCCCTGACTTCTTATATTACCGCATGGAACTTTTGTTTTATTTCGTGATCTCAATTTTGTGATCTAGTTTTATTTGATGTATTTGCTTTTTTGAGCATGTGTGTGGCTATAAATTTGGTCGTACTTTTTTTTTTAACCTGTTCGTGCCGTTGTCTTCTGATGAGTGTTTGCTTCGTTCTTTTTTTTCTTCTAGTTGTGGGGTTCTGCCCAGGCCCTCCCTCCACACCTCTCCCCTTCCTCTTCGCCTTACCCGTTTTCACCTTTGGGTGAGATGAGTCCCAGGAACCCCTCTTATAAAATAGGGCTGTGTGGGCGAACCAGTTCATTTCGCAGAAGCACGGGCTGAAAGACTGCCCGCAACGCAGAGACCCTTCCCTCCACTCTGCCCCAACTGCACAGGGCTTCCTGGGGACGTGGTGCGTGTGATTCCCCACTCAGCCCCCGGCCAGCTGAACTGCAGATCCACACAGATCCCAGTAACCTTCACCACCAGCCCCTTCCCATGGCCCTAAATCAGGTGTGGATGAGACAGTTACTTGGAAAAACCAGTGACTTCCTGGCTGAATCTGAAGTCTGCAGCCACAGACATCATTTCTCTACATTTCGTTCCCCCCCCCCCCCCCCCCCCCCCCCCCCCGCCATTTGACCTTCATTGTGTTTAGCAGCCTTTTCTCACATATTACTGGTTCTTCAGGTGTTACTCTTTTCTTTCTTTTTAAATTTTTTTTAACATTTATTCATATCGGAGAAACAGAGAGAAACAGAGCACAAATGAACAGGGGAGGGGCAGAGAGAGAGAGAGGGAGACACAGAATCTGAAGCAGGCTCCAGGCTCTGAGCCATCAGCACAGAGCCCGATGCGGGGCTCCAACTCATGGACCTCGAGATCACGACCTGAGCTGAAGTCGGACGCTCAACTGAATGAGCCACCCAGGCGCCCCATTCTTTGACAGGTGTTGCTATTTTCTATAAAAATGGAATGTGTGTTTATTTTTGTAATCCTCCTCATTGCTTTGGGTGATTATGACAGAAGAGGGAAATACTGTCCTGTTGTTTGTCTTGCAAATTGGAAGCAAAAATGAGCCTTAAGCCAATTAATTAATAAGGCGTATGTTCCATATTAAGAGATAAGAAGGACAAGGACATTCTTTCTCTTCCTAATAATCACACAATTTATTAACGTGGCCAATAAATGCAATTACGAATAGAAAACTAACCCAAAGCAGGCAACAGAGGATTGATTTTTTTAATGTCTATTTATTTATTTTGAGAGAGAGAGTGAGCGAGCAGAGAAGGGGCAGAGAGAGAGAGGGAGAATCCCAAGCAGGCTCTGCACTGTCAGCAGGGCTCGAACTCAGGAACCACTCACGAACCGTGAGATCCTGACCTGAGCGGATACCAAGAGTCAGACACCTGACCGACTGAGCCACCCAGGTGCCCCCAAAGGATTGCTCCCTGAAGAGACAATAAGATTTGGGGAATTTGGACAAAGGGAAAGTCATGGCGGCGGGGGGAGGGGTAGTGGTTGTGCCTGAAAATTACCTCCCTGTGTTCTGCTTCTCTGGTCGTGAAGGCTTGTCAGAAGCAAGGAGAAACCACACTCTCCCCCACCTCTGCTCCCTGCTCTCCCTCTGCAGATGGTGAAAGAGAATCCCCCTTTGAGGGAAAAGGGTAGAGCAGCGTTGCTTCCCCAACAGTGCCTGCCCCCCAAAAATCGCCTGGGAAGTTCATTACCGCACACTCAGAAGCTGCAGAGAAGGCCGGGACCCGTGTTTCTCACCAGGGCCCTTCGGAATGTGAGCAAGCAGGCAATTTTGGAAATCCCTAGAGCGGTGCACACGGCACTCTCCTGGATGCCGGAGGGGCTGTTCTGCCCTGGCCACTAACTAGGTGTAGGGTTTGGATGCGGTTCAATGTATCCGAGCCTCAAGTTTCTTGTCTATAAAAGGAGGGAACTGGGCTTGGTGGCTGAAAGCTCTTCCAACTTTAATATTCCACGGTTCTCTAAAATACACAGGGCTGGTATAAAACTCTATATAAGTCCCTTATAAAATGGCAAGAGAAAGAGAAGACAAATGGGAACAGAGGACCGAGGAAGGAAATGAGAGGGCGTCTCCCTCGCACACGAAAAGACTGGAATGAAGCCTTTTCTCCTGCTACGTTTAAACGAAAACACAAACTTCTAGGAGCGGAGCTTCAACTGGACCCAAGTTCAGTTAAGACTTCAGTGTTAAGTGACGGGCCGGAAGCAAAAGACGCGCAACGATTTGTCTGATTTGGGACTCTTCCTTTACAGAACACGAGTTTTCTCCAAAGAAACCCCCAAAGCGCCAACAAGGTGTTCTCTCTCTTCTCCGTGTAAAAACATTGCTCTCCGCCTAAGCGAAACCCCAAGATTTCCCCCCTTGGTTGCTTTTTTAGTAAGAATGGCCATTTTCTTCCCTTAGGACTTTGACCCACAGGTCCCTTCTAGGGTGGGCAAATGCATCTCAAAGATGGCCTTAAGAGACACTGGTTTTCCTGCTTCCCCCCCCCCCCCCCGCCCCCCCAGGACTTGGATCCCTCCAGGTGTTACAGGACAAACACACACTTCGCCACCGCTCTTGTCCCTAATAATGGTATTATTAAGATCCCCAAGCACATTTGATATTGTTCTCCCCGAGTCTGGGGAGTGCCATTCATTTACTGACACAAGCACCGCAAAGGGACCGCATCTTGCTTTGTTTGAAGGACCCGGGTGCCCTTAATATTTTTATTTGTAGAGACACAGGGTCTCCTTGAAAGCAGGGGAGGGCAGGGAGCCGCGGAGAAGAAAACAGCCCCGGGTCTGGCTGCCGATTGCCTTTTTTATTCACTTGAAAAGCCTGTGGGTGATTGATTTGTGACTGGATACAGCTGTTGCCTCTTCTCCCCGCCCGGGACCCCGGAGCCCGTGCCCGCCAAGCGCTGCTGACATCCCGCGGCACGCTCAGAAAGTGGTGATTATGATGTGGATGCTAATTGGTTCGCTCCACCACATTTTCCTTGGAAGTGTGGCCGACTTGCAATTTTCAATGGCCAGGGGGGACGGGAACAGCGTGCGCGAGACTTCCTGCTTTGCTGAATTGTTTCCAAAGTGCTCCTGGATCAAACGCCCGCTATCCCGGAAGCAGGGGCTGGCGGAAGGCGGCCGAGGGTTGAGAAGGCTCGGGTGGCCCTGGCTTGCTGTGGGTGCAAGAGCTGAGGGCGACAGACAGGCTGGACGAGGCCCGGCCACCCAGCTTCGGTGGTGGAATGCAGGCCTCTGAGCGACTCCGATCAGGACAGACTTGCAGGGGAATTTCACTTCTGGAGAACTCAGTCTTCTGCAAGTGCCGTGAGCCTTCCCGCAATGAGCCCACGGAGCGTGAGCAATCCCAGCTACCGGACCAACTGTGCCTTATCCCAGAGGATAAGCCTGTGCCAACCGTGGTGGCCTTCAAAGCCGTAGGTAGCAAGCTGCGAGGGCAAACTGCAACGCAGGCAGGAAAGGATTGCTCTTGGATATAGTAGGAGAAAGCGAATGATGCAGGGGAAGGCAGTACTATAGCACAGAGAGGTCACTGGGAACACACAGCACAAGACAGATGACCTCCATGTCGTCCTGGTTGAGTGGGTCGCCGCTTTCAGCTGAGTGGGGAGCCCAGAGCCCCACCCGGGGAGGCCTGTCGTTGGAGCAGAGCCTTTGGCCATCTTGTTCTGCTCGTGCCCCAACAGCTGGCTGACTCCTGCTCCCTCTCCTCGCCGTCCCCGAGAGCTTCCACTTCAGTGCAGCCCCTCTGATTGCTGCTTTGACCTTGGGTAGACCGTCTCCATGGTTGCCAGCCAGCTCTTCCCTCTGGAAGCTTTTCTCCGTCTTCCCTTCGCCGCGGCCCATCCCCATGGGCAGCCCTGACCTTGGCATCTCGGGGCCTCTGCTCGCGGGAAGTTTGCACAAGCGGACCCCGTTCAAGCAGTAAGATGTGGAGGGGTGGATATTAATGACACTGCTTTTCACAAGCGTTACAAACCCGGAGCTTTGGTCAGAAGCGCGGAAGCGAGCAGGCCTCCCTTCTCCGGCCCTGCCGCGGTGCTCAGGGCCCTCCCTGGGAGGGAGCCTAAGAGAGTGGACAGATTCAGAGTGGGTAGGTGGACCCGGGGGTTCGAGTCCCAGCTGTGCCCGAGAGCCGCTGTCTAGTCTGACAAACGCGGCCACCTTTCTGGGTCCACTTTTCTCATCAGTGGGTGGTAAGGGAGGGATGAAGCGTGCTAAAAATAACACCATTTGGAGCGTTCATTCTGGGGGAGGGTGGCCCTTGGTGCGTCATAGGTTCTCAAAACTGTATATTTTCCATTAATTCTGTCCTCAGATATCTGAACCCTCCTGTGTGCCAGCAACTGGTCTCGTCACCAAGCCTGCAAGAGTGAACAGAGAGATTTCCTCTCTAGCACCTTCCTGTTTTCCTGAGCACCTGGCGCCTTTCTGCCATACTCACATGGAGGCCGTGGTGGGAGCACTGTCCTATCTCTGAGAATCCCCCCTGCCCTCCTTGTTGGCTGTTCCTGCCTAGTGGTAAACGGTGTGCTGAGGGAGGCCCTCGCTCCACATAGGTGGGTATATCCTGTTCCAGGATTGCAGAGTGCCGCTGGAGAGCCTCTCGGTCTCTGTCTCTGCCTCTCTGTATACCTGTCTCTTTCTCTAATTCTCTTTCTTATGCACACACATGCACACACGCGTGCACGCACACACACACACACACACACACACGCACACACTCACCACCTCCCTCCCGACCGGGTCAAATCCGTGCTCCCCGCTGGAGCTTAAACCCTTCTGTGGCCTCTCGAGAGACCCCGACGTGCATTCCCTACAACAGCTGTGAAACAGATTTCCCGCAGCCAAGCCCCAGCCTTGACTTCCTTACCCCCAGCCGACAACCCCACTCTCTGGGTTTCTCATAAAACTTTCTCACCGAATTCCCCAGGGTCTCAATTTAATCAGGATCCTGTATAGACCCCTGTGCTTCTAAAATCTGTGATGAGACGCATTCCGCGTGTTAGAAAGCTCCCCAACTCCTTTTGTGCGCGTATCTCTAACCTCAAGATTTCTCGGCATCTCTATCCATTTCCTCCTCCACGGTGCCTGGCCAGGAACTAGGCTCCATGTTGCTCGTTGAGGGGAAGCTTCCTCCCCAGCTCTCCAACGCTGTCTCCTTGGTGCCTTTGAGCTGATGTATCTCTCATTCATCACTTTCCCATTCCCTTCTCCTCCGCCAGTCTCTGTCCTCCCCAGTTTGTCCACATTTTTCCAGGCTTTGTTGACATAATCGAACATCAGAAGCCTACCTTTATTTTACCCAGCTACACAATCGTATTCCCACTTTTTTATCCTTTAACCACCTACACAAACTTCTTGCAAAGTCTCTTCAAGCCAATATATTTTGCCAATGAATATGTAATTCCTAAACATATATTTGCATACCTATGTGCATATACATATTTTGTTAACTAAATAACAAGGTATTTTACTAGCATCCGTTTTCTCAGCATTTTCTTTTTACTCCTTGTTTTCTATCTTCAATATTTTAATAAAATATTTTTACGCCAGACTATAAACTGGCATTTTTTAGGATTTTTTTTTTTTTTTTTGGTAGGTTTTTCTCCCACCGACCTTCTTATCCACACAGGACTGCTGATCGGTTGTAAATGAAAACGTCTCCCCAGGATGATTCTGTCACATTCTTGGTCTAAGCCAGAGATTGGCAAACTTTTTCTGTAAAGGGCCAGATAGTAAATATTTTCAGCTTTGAGGACCATATGGTTATTGTCGAAACTACTCAACTCTGCCCTGGAGCAGGAAAGCAGCCAGAGACGATATGTAAACAAGTTGGCATGGCTGTGCTCTCATAAAACTGTTTACACACACAGGCGCTGGCCTCCAGCCCGGCAGACCCCGGTTCTAACCAAATGCTAGCTCATTCCTAGGGACCCTGCTGTCCATCTCCTTGACCGTTTGTAGCAGACTGAACACAGGCACCCCAAAAGATAGCCACATCCTAATCTGGATCCTGCGAATGCTACCTTGTATGTTAAGAGAAAGAGAGAAAGACAGAAGGTCTTTGCAGATGTGATTAAAGATCTTGAGACGGGGAGGTTTTTCTGAATTATCTAGGTAGATCCCAAACACAGTCCCATTAATCCTTACAAGAGAGAAGCACAGGGACGTTGGAGGACATGTGCATGCAGAGGAGAAGGCAATGTGGCCGTGGAGGTGAAGACTACGGTCGTGAGGCTACAAAAGAAGAAATGCCAGCGGCCCCCAGAAACCAGAGGAGACAAGAGGCAGAGTCAGCGGCGCCTCCGTGGTCGCCCCGGGAGACCCAGCTTGAACTTCCGGCCTCCAGAACCACAATAGAATACATTTCTTTTGTTCGAAGCCACTAAGTTTGAGGCGATTTGTTAAAGCATCACCAAGAAACGAACAGGCCACGGCCGCCGAGTGACCATGACCTCAGGCGCAGAACATCTTCCTGCCGTCAGGTTATATACCCTGACGCACCTTCACGAAGAAGAAGGCTTCTTCGTTTTCAGTGAAGTGGCCTTATTGTGGACTTTGGCTTGTAATTTTCTGTTTTTTTCTACCCTGCATCCAGCCATTGCCCTGTCACTTGACTACCCGTGAGGATATCCAGTCCAAGAGCCAAACTCCTTGGGCAGCATGAGTCCAGTGTAGGGTTTTTTTCACTTCACCAATACCATGTCTCCGGCTTTACTGGGTGTTATGGATTGAATGTCTGCACCCCCCATCTTTCCCCCCAATTTATATATAGAAATCTTAACCCCCAGTGTATTGGTGAAATCCTGACCCCGGGATTAGGAGGTGAGGCCTTTGGGAGGTGATCAGGTCATGAATCCTGAACGGGATTAGTGCCTTTATGAAAGAGACTCCACAGAGGCCTCCTGTCCCTTCCGCCCTGTGGGACACACCAGAACTGCGAGAAAACATTTCTGTTGTGCGTAAGCCACCCAGTCTGCGGGATTTCTGTTACAGCACCCTGAAGGGACTGAGACTGAAACGGGACTGTTTAATACACATGTGGAATGCGCGATACTTAGAAAGCATTCTGTGCACGCCCTTCCCGAGATCAACTCACTCCTCGCCCTTCGCCCTGCCCTTTCCAGGCAAGGGCCTTCCCTTGTTGGACTCAACATCTGTCACATGATTACGAAAGCCAAAATCAATGAGCTGTCCTGGAATCAAACTCTTACTCCTTGTAGGAACTTGGGGCAAATTACTTAATGTCTCTGCGCCTCCGTTTTCTGGTCTTTAATTGTGCACGGGGTAGTAACGGTTATGGTGACAATGAAGTGAGGTGACACGTATAAAATGCGCAGGACAGGATGCGGCCTGTGGTTAACGCTCTGTACATTTTAGCTGTTACTATGATAGAACCAAAGAGTCTTGGGTGTGAAAAGTGCTAAATCCCGGCTTGCTGTGTTTGAAATCCCTTGTAACAATTCTGTTAAAATATTCATGACTCTTTTTAAAAAAAAAAAATTTTTAACATTTAGTTATTTTTGAGAGACAGAGACAGACCATAAGTGGGGGAGGGGCAGAGAGAGAGAGGGAGACACAGACTCCAGGCTCTGAGCTGTCAGCAGAGCCTGACGTGGGGCTTGAACCCACGAACCGTGAGATCACGACCTGAGCCAAAGTCGGACGCTTAACTACTAAACCACCCAGGTGACTAAACCACCCTCACGTGACTTCTTGAATGCCTCCAGTAAACAAGTAGAAGGGAGACTCGGCACCTTTCCAAGTGATTCGTTCGATCGTTGGAGAGTTCTGAATACTGTGAGGCTCGCCTTTATGTTCAGGAAATCTCCATCTCCCGGAAATAGCAATTCATTCTTCCTGGAAAGGCTTCTTGGGGCCACTTCCACCAGAGAGCCTTTTGAATATTTGAAGGTGGCCAGGATGCCCCCTTCATATTATGTTGTCCTATGAGCTAGACAGCCCCGTATCTCTAACTCGTTCCCCTATGGCCTAGGTCCCCTGAGCATCTCCACATGGAAGGTCATATAAGTTGTCCTCACTCTAGCAGGACCCCATTAACCTCGAAACAAATGGATTAGGAACAATTGCCTGTGTTGCTTAACATCAGAGATCAGAATTTTTTTTTTTTTTTTTTAGCTCTTTGGAAATCATAGCTCACACACAAGAATGGCAATTCTCTCTTTATCCAGGGTCATTCAGGAACGAGCTGTGCTATGTTTGAGACTTTTCCGAATAACTTAATATTAACCTTTTAAACGCCAACTTTTCTTCAGTAACTGTTCATTTTGCAAGTGTGATTTGACTACTTCCCAAATTCTAAAATCTTATGGTACCAAAGTTATAGAATACATAGTCCTTACCACCTGACAGTTTAAAAACCTGAGTCAGGGATAATACACGCACACAAGCCACCACAGGGCTTGGCAGTACCGATCCATATGAGTTGGAGCGACCCAGAAAACATGCCACGTGGCTTACGCAGATGTAGAGGAGGAGAGACCATCTTGGGCAGGAGTGAACGGGGGGCATGTCACCATCAGGGCGGAAGAGAGAACGGCCCTCCCAAATGGCTAGAGTCCTAACAGGTGGAAAGGTGAAGTATAACGTGACGGGAGAAATGGCACTGGGGTGGTTGAGGGTGGATGCGTACAAGAAAGGGGGGGGCATGAGGTCAAGTCAGGAAGCAGTGGAATTGCTGGCTGGCGTCAAGTAATGGAAACTAAAGTGCACCTGTCATGATCTTGTATGTACTGGGGGTGCAGTGTTGAGCGAGTGCAACCTTGACTTAGGTCTGGCGGTGCTTATAGACTCCTGGGACAAGGAGGAAGAATGCAAGTATTTCACGGATAAATTTGTTGTAATTCTCCTGGGACAATGAAAGAAAAATATAAGCTGCTGTGAGAATGGGTAGTAGCAGGCCCTGCAGAGTCAGAGAAGGCTTCCTGAACTTGTCGTTTAATCCGGGAGGTATTAGGACTGAGCTGGGTGCTAGAGCAGAGTGGAGATGAAGATAATGTCCGTGAGGTAGGACGGAGGGCGTCTTCTCAATAGAACCTGGAGAAGTGTTCAGAGTAAAGAGGCAAAAAGCAGGCTAAGGGCGGGGCATTGGATTGTGGGGATTAATCCTAACAGCAGTAGAGTTGGCACAATCTAAGCAGGCACCATCAGGCACCATTTTAATTTTTTTTTTCAACGTTTATTTATTTTTGGGACAGAGAGAGACAGAGCATGAACGGGGGAGGGGCAGAGAGAGAGGGAGACACAGAATCGGAAACAGGCTCCAGGCTCTGAGCCATCAGCCCAGAGCCTGACGCGGGGCTCGAACTCCCGGACCGCGAGATCGTGACCTGGCTGAAGTCGGACGCTTAACCGACTGCGCCACCCAGGCGCCCCACCATTTTAAAAATGTTGTGTGGTCAAAGAGTTGGAGGGGCAGGATAGATTTGCCAGCAGAGTAGACGGGCTTGCCTAGGGGATGAGTTGCACCAGGAAAAGAAAAATCCTTAAAGACCCCAGGGTTTGAAAGTCAGAGGATGAAAGGTACGGCAAATGTGGAGATCTTGGAAGACTGGGGGCCACGAAGGACCATGAACCTAACCAACGAAGTCAAGACGTAATTTCGGCATCTCCTTCCAACTCAAATACATCTTTTCCAACAAAGACATTTTAGATCCATGAAGCCCAAAGTTACCTCTCTACGTCCTAAAACTCCCAATATGCATTTTCTTGCTTTTCCTTCCTAAGACTCATTACTTGCCAGCCAGAAATATATATTTTTAACAAGCCTGTCACTTCTATAGCCTGTAAGTTCCTAATCTATTTCTTATTTGTTCTGAATCACCAAAGCACCTAACAGAGAGATTTGCACACAATGAGTACTTAGTGTTTATTGAATAAAAGAATGATCTCGTTTGTGTAAAATGAAGATAAACTGTAGCTATGATCAAGAAGGATGGCTGAGGAGAGAGAGCACACAGCAGGTAGGGAAGTATGCTGGTGGGGCTTCCGGGAAGCAGAAGTTACTAACAGCACAAATAAGAGGAAGAAATGGCTTTTTAAGTGAAATTATCAGGGCTAGGCGATCCCATCCCATTGTATGGTTTAAACACTTTTATGCATTGATGATTCCCTGATTTACACATCCAGGCTTTGTCTCTCCTCTGAGCTCCAAATTCATACATTCAGCTGTTGACCGGGCATGTCCACGTGGTTCTCCCATCCTGGATTCCATTCTCCTTCTAGTGCTCCCCACGTCCTTTGCTGGCATCACAATCATGACCTGCTCAAGAATCATGTTTGATTCTGGGCTTTCTCTTCTCTCGTCTTCCCTATCCTCTCCCTTCCCACCTGGCCCCATATAAGCTCACCAGCAAATCTGGCTCTAAATTAAATTATATTCTTAAAAAATTTTTTAGTGTTTATTTCCTTTTGAGAGAGAGAGAGAGAGAGAGACAGAGCATGAGCCAGGGGAGGGGCAGAGAGAGAGGGAGACACAGAATCCGAGGCAGGCTCCAGGCTCTGAGCTGTCAGCACAGAGCCTGATGTGGGGGCTCGAACTCACAAACCATGAGATCATGACCTGAGCCGAAGTCACTTAACTGACTGAGCCACCCAGGCACCCCTCCATTAAATTATATTCTAAAGTGGACTTTCTTTTCACATTGCCTCCACTCTGGCTATCTTTGTCTTGTCATCTTTCATCTGGAATATCTCCGAAGCCTCCTGTTGGGGGTCTTATCTCCTGTCTCTCTTATCTTTCTGTAGTCCATTCTGCAATCGCAGACAATGAGCTTCTACAAATGGAAGAATGGCATCCCACTGCTTAAAGCCCTCCAGGGTTGCCATTGTATGTAGACAAAACTCAAGATTCTGAGCTCGCAACTGCCTGCCTACCTCGCTGACTTCATCTAAGTGTCTCTTGACATCCTTTCCTCGAGCTAGCCCTTCTCAGTTGTGGTTCTTTGACAGAAGTAACCATAGAGCCCTAAGCATGCAACGTGCCTAATGGCTCCTCTTCTGGGCATCTAGAATGGTACCAAACTTGAAAACACTGAGAACATTGCTACTCAGGTCATTTCCATAAGGTTTAATTCTCTTGGCAATCCTGATGGAGAAAGCTTTCTGGACTTGTAGACACAAAGATGTTCTCCTTGCCACTTGAACACTAATACTTGCCTCCAGGCCTTTGTACTTACTCTTTTCCTGGCCAGGATTTCTCTTTTCCTAGAACCTCACGGAGCTGGCTCCTTCCCATCATCGGGACTCAGTTCAAAAGCTTCAAAAGTAAAAGCGTCGCTTCCCCAAAAGGCCTTCCAGACCCACCCTTTCTAAGGTAGCCCCATGTGCCCACCCTTCTCCATTTCATTGCCCTCATAAATTATACTGTGAATGTAGTTATTTTTTGTTTCCTTAACTAGAAGATTTAAAAAATTATAGCACTGATTAGATGTGCACAAGTGTGGCTTTCTACATTTGTCTTTACTCTGATTGTGTGCCTTAATTTTGCATCTGTTGTAGACAACACCACCAATAAGCCAAATTCCAGGTATTATAGTCGGCCATGGTTTACCTCTCTCAAGGCTGCTCTTAATTTCAATGCTCAGCCTTTCTGGCTGCCTCTGTTCCTCCCTCTCTGTTCTTCCCTCTGAGATGACCTCTGGGGCTTACACTTGTATGACACTGTGGAAAGGTCTTTCATCGACGTCTTGCCGAGGGGGTCTGGGTTGGTTGGTCTTGGAGCCTCACCTGTGCGCATGAGCTACAGTTACCTGTTTCCCTTGTTGCAGCCTACGGTCATCAGAAACACATTTTTAAACTCTTCTTTCGACAGACCATTTGTTTCTTCCAGTTTGCTTATCTTTGCTGTTTTGCTCCCATCCTTCCTTTCTTGGGAAGCCCAGGGCTGCTTCTATGCTACCCTGGCAGCGAAACTGCCTGGGACACGTGTGGCATCATCAGCTGCACTTGTGGGATGGTCTGGGCAGCATAACACGGTCATTGGGCCTCTGGTAGCAGTCAGGATAGGCTATGTTACGCCACGGTAACTGGCGGCTCCCGAAGATCGGTGGCTTACAGA
Source organism: Herpailurus yagouaroundi (assembly GCF_014898765.1). NCBI lineage: Eukaryota > Metazoa > Chordata > Mammalia > Carnivora > Felidae > Herpailurus > Herpailurus yagouaroundi. The sequence goes on along the minus strand of NW_024412405.1, from coordinate 5,825,788 downwards.
AGTGCTGGTACGTTATTGCTCAGGCGCCCACTGAGGTTTGCTGCTAATCCCTCCAGGACCTAGGAGATCTAATCCCTCCAGCACCCAGCAGGGGCAAGAAACTGGCGTCTCCAACATGACACGACACATGGCGTTTCCACTCACGTGTGATCGGCCAAAGCAAACCACGTGGCCGCTCCCAATGTTGAGGACGAGGCCAGTACAATCCTACTGCAGGCCCAGGAAGATATCTGGGGAGGATTGCTAATTGCCAACGACCTTCACAGCCATCGTGCCTGATGCCTCCCTCGGTCACTATACCTCCACAGCAGCGGCTCCTGGGCCGGAGTGTGCATCGGGGCCACCGGAGGGCTTGATAAACAGAGTGTGGAGTCTCGCCCCAGAGTTTCTGATTCAGCAGAATCTGCATTTCCCAGGCGCAGGTGATGCTCTTGGCGGGGGAGCATCTCGGAGACAGCTGCTACTCCAGCACTCAGCAGCCCTGTTGGTTGCGAGGCCTCTCTAAGAGGATGCGGCAGCACCCTGGAGAGTAAATACATCCCCTGCGATTCTTTTAAGAAACCAAGGATTTTCCTTAGAGCTTCTGTTATCTCGGCACCTTCCACCACTGGCTGGTGCTCCTGGGATGAAGCGCAGGCCCACTTCCCCAGTCCAGGCAGTGGACTTTGGTCACATCCAATATTCTGTTCAATACACTTTTAAAAATTGGAGATTGACCCTTAGTATACAAAGTACAGTGCAGAGGTTTGATTCCCTTTGCTGGTGATCTTGGCAAGGTTTAGGTAGAAACTGACATCTCTTTCCACCCTTTCATGGTCACGCCCTGATTCTAATAGGAAGGTTTTAGGTAAATTAATGATTATCTTAAAAAGTACACTGTATTTGAAGGAGTAAACACGATTTACTCTTGCAAAGTACATATACCTTAAGTTAGGTCGTGAGGGAATTCCTTGAGGAACTTGCTTTAATAAATGGAAAAGTGACGTTGCCTGAGAAGGTTTTTGTGAGCTGTTAACGTTCGGCGCTGTAATTTATTTGTAACAAAGAAGGATTTTGCTGAGGTGAAAATTGGCCCACACGTTCACAAATGCCACATTATTGGAGTATGCTTCCGTGAGGTTCAGCTCTGTTACAAGTCACGTTGGACACACTTGGGTTGGGTGTAGGGGCGCAGTGTTGGTGAGGGTAGCTCTGTTTCATCAGAGTGAGTTTCTCCCCACACGAATCATCATACCCTGAAATGCCACGCTATTTCTGCAACATTTGGTGAAGCCAGCTGATATTTTTAAATAGATGTTTATCACCTCTCTGCTAGGTCCCATAAACACGTTTGCCTCCCCTCAGGCTGGAGGAGAGGGTTGGGGAGCCATCGCTGTGAGGGCTCCATGACAACATTTTCTTTTTGAGAATGTTAATCTGTTCTTCACCATTAAGACACAATGTTCTTTATTTTTATAATAGCTTTCGCTTCTCATTATAAAATAATACATATTCATTGTAGAAAGTTTAGAAAACACAAGAGAGAGAAAGAACAAAATCCACCTTTAATTCTATTCCTGAGCACTATTACTCATATATTAATTTATATTCTTTTATTCTTTTTGTACTTATCAACATGTCTTTTAATAAAAAAGCAAAATGATCATTTACATAGTTAGGTAATCTACTTTTTCGAAGACCGAAATATCAGCAGCTTTTCCCCAAATCATTAAATATCATCTACACAAATAATCACTGCATTATGATTCTATTTCAATAAATATTTTGAATTTTATTGAAAAGAAAGCAATGAACTCAAGCTTTCTTACTCGAGTCACTGGCAGGGAAAGCACTTTTTGGGTAATTCATGATTTAAAGCATGGGACAGGTGATCAATTAATGGTCATATTAGAATCTTTAAATACTTTTGCTTTCGCTAGTCTCTGTGAGGGCCACCAAATTATTTTGTAAGAGTGGCTTCCTGCACAGAAAGTAGCTGTTCAAGTCGCTGCAATAATTTAATGCAGAATCCAGTGCGGATTTGCGGAAAGTTTGAGAGAAGGCTAGGTGCTGTATGACGTTCTCAATATTTGCATTCTCAAAAGTGTTGTCGTATAGTGGGCTACAAGACGTCTCGAAGGGCATCTCTGTTCGCACCTTCACCCCAACTGTTCGCTTTCATCCATGTAGCTTAATTTGAAACATCAGTGTACGTGAATCTCCACAGATTTTTTTCCTCTGACCTTCAAAATCTTTGAAGAAGAGCCTACGATTACGTTTGCTCGTACCTGCCTGGGCTTAGCACCTTCTCCTGTGTGTGAGTGTCTTGTATCCCCCATGTAACTTAAATCCCTCCTGCTATGCTCTACCTACCTTGGCCCTCCCGCTTGAATGTGGAGGAAGAATGGCTAGTCACTAATTCTCTCTTTCAAAAAGCCTCTCGACTTGTCCAAGAGTATAACTTGCAGAGCAGAACAGACCTCCTTTGGGGTTTCCATGCGTTCCAGCTGAGATGACTGGCAACGTGTCAGACACAGGACACCTTAGGTATCGGGATCACTTCCACTGGATATTTATTCTCCCCACTGGGTGTATGGCGCTCTAAACAAAGTGTTTCCTGGGAAAGTGATCTTTAGATTCAGTGAGACCAGTGTCACTTAACACACCACCTGAGTCTCAATTGTAGAATATTTGACACCACTGAAAGTGATCAAACGAAACCATTCAGAAGAGCCGACACGCCCCTTCTGTGTTTACCCAGCAAGGGAAGCCTAAGTGTGGTGTTGACAGCCCATGGCTGTCTCTTCACTGGCTAACTCGGTGCTCGTCTGGAAAGTTCGTTCATTATAGTTTTCATGATGCCATTGTTTCTCCTTCCATATATTTAGATAGAATGGGCACCTTAACTTTATCTTGTTCGAATGCTTTAACCTTCCTGAAAAGAATTGGTGCTGGCTTATTTGCCGGTTCCTTCTGAGAGGGGAATCCTTTGTTTAGCACGCATGCAAAGATCCCCTACCCCCAACTCTCAGAATACCAATAGCGGCCATATCGGAGCGAATTCACATAATTCACATTCCTAGTCTTGCCATTTCACTCCAGTTCACTTCCACCATCCTGTTATGGGATTTAGAATGACTTTTATAAGTTTAGGAAACAACGATCTGTTCTAATTTGCAAACTGAATCTGTTTCCTCCTGTTATTTTGTTTCCCGCTCCCATTTAAGCTGTTAGTGGTACGTGAATCAAAACCAACTGACACTACGGAGCCTCTCCATGTGCCAGGCATGGTTATAAAGTGTTTCCAAGGATAAACTCACCTAATTCAATTCCCTTTCCTTAAAAACCATTGCTATGGGGTTGGAGACTGTTCTCATTCTCTCTTTATACACACAGAAAGTCCTTAATTAGAATAAATAACTTGTCCCAAGGTATACAACCAGGTGGTCCACATTGTGTTCATTGTCTTAGAATAGGGATATATTTGAAAAACAAAAATCTTCAAGGGAACTTAGAAAAGTCGGGGCTTAGATAAGATGGTCAGGAGAATGATCAAAACGAGAAGGTCCCCTCTCTGCCCTGGAGAGCAAGATCTCCCTGGGCTGGTAGAGTGGCTGTGCGGAATGGCATGGGGGTAAGAGCAGGATGCTTCCCCTTCCCCGGGGACTTCTGGGGAGGTGCAAAGCCCTGGACACATGGGAACAAAGGAATGGGCTCAGAGATCCGAGGGCCTCCCACAGCCTAGACGTAGCGGGAAGATTCTTGGGAAACTCAGAAGCACAGGAGACAGAGCAGGGAGCTGAGCTGTTTCACGGCCCACTGTGGACTAACAGTCCATAGTCAGAGGCCATGGACATCTCAGCGGACACCTTCAGTGACAGGTGACCAAGAGATCCACAAAGCTTTCCCAGGGCTCTCCATCACATGGCTCCCCAGAACTTAGAGCCAACCCCTAGGGAATATACCATCGACTGCATTTATGATTCTACTGTCCTAGCAGAGCAGTGGCTTCAAATGAGAAACTAGGGAGGTACATTTCTTGCACACCTGATGCTACGAGCGGTGGGGGGCTGACCTGAAAGTGTCTGATGCGTCCGTGTAAAGCGTCTCCCCTACTATGGAACCATTGCTTATAAACGAACTTTGTTTTCTTCAGTAGAGGAATAAAAACTTTTCCTCCACCCTCTTAGGGTCTCTGGCTTGGTGTGAAATTAGACTGACAAGGGCAGAATCACAGAAGAAAAGCACACACACTTCTTTCACATCTTGTATGTGACATGGGAGCCTTCATAAGGAAATGAAGACACAAAGAAAGAGTTAACCGTGTTCCTGTGCTAGGTCGGATGGAGAGTGGGCAGTCCTGGAAGGATATGATTGGTCAAAGAATAGTAGGTCAGGGTAGTAAATTGGGGGAAACGTAAAGAGTCTCATTGGTTCTGGGACACCTGGGTGGCTCAGTCGGTTAAGCATCTGACTCTTGATCTTGGCTCAGGCCACCGTCCCAGTGTCATGAGATCGAGCCCCACATTGAGCTCTGTGTTGACGGTACAGAGCCTGCTTGGGATTCCCTCTCTCTCTCTCTCTCTCAAAATAAATAAATAAACAGTAACAAATATTAAAAATAAAAGCCTTATTGTTTCAGCTTCTTCATGCCGTCCCTCTTGGAGATAGGATTCCCGTTTCCTCTGGGTATGGGGAGGGCACCTGTCACACAGGGGTCTTACGGCCTGTATCGGAGGAGGGGCAGGGGGAGTCCATTCCTCAGAGCCCTTCAGCTCAGAATATTGAATGTACCAAGGTGCCGTATTTTGGGGTAATGTACTCTGAACCCCCTCTTCTCTTCCATAGGAATCACCTATTAGTTTTTCGATTGGTTAACTAATTTGTCAACCTATATGCTATTTACGTAAGTCATTGCTAATCAGGAATGCTAACGGTGGGGCTCCTTCAGAGAATCTGAGTGACTAGTAACATTTGGGAAGCCACCCTTAAAAGTCATATGGTAGCACAAAGAGTTAATAGGAGATATCACTGAAATATGGCTCAAAACCTAAACCTGTGCTGTCAGAAGCCATGGCAGGTGTTGCCCTGGGTTGGGGGGAAGGGTAGGGACCGGATGGGGGGTGTGAGGGTATCTGGAAACATTGTCACGGGCTGAATGGTGTCCCTCCAAAAGATATGTTGGAGTCTTAACCCCCAGTACCCGGGAATGTGACCTGACTGGGAAATAGAGTTTTTGCCGATGTAATCAGGTTAAAGCTCGTCACCAAACTGTCCTCATCAGAAGAGGGAGGAGGCCATGTGAGGGCAGAGGCAGAGACTGGAGGGGGGACTGCATCTTCAAGCTGAGGAGCCCCAAGGATTGCCAGCCATCCCTCTTGCTAGGGGACAGGCCCAGAACACACAGCCTTCAGCCACCTGCTCAGTGACACTTGTTTCGGGAGCTGGTCGTGTTCTGTTCTCAATCTGGGTGTTTTCAGTTTGCAAACGCTCAGAGAGCTGCACGACTAGGGACTGTGCACTCTTCCCTGGCGTGCGATACTCTAACACAAAGGTGAAAATCGGTATCACCAGGCGGATGCTTGGATGACGTCGAGCGAAAGGCTCTTTCTTGTTCTCGGTTGACAGGAAGAAATTCATGGCTCCATGCGCCTTGGAAGACACCATGTGGGAAAATGATAAAGTGATAAAAGAAGGTGGTAAAATAGAAGCATGCAGGGAAAGTGAGTGTAACTGGGAGGGCCCACATCGCAGCAGAGGAAGACCCCTCTTCGGAAGGCGAATCCAAGAAAATGATAGCTTGCTTAATTTAAAGGAAATCTGATGTCTCTCTCAGGAGCTTATCTGTTCACGTGACCACCACTTTTAGGTCAGCTGTAATTACTGCTAGTTCTTTGCCAGACCCTTCATTAATGAGGCTCTTGGCACTCCTATTAGCTGCTGGCTTTGTTGCCTGAGACGCGCCCCTGGTTTGTCATGGAAGCTTCCACACATAGGAGACTAGGCGGGTGGAAGGAAAGGCTAAGAAGTCAGAGCCCCAGGGAGCCTCTCCAGGCGCTGGAAACACTTGGTAACTTTTCTTAGAACTGTCACTGGTATTAACTTCTAACCCATTAAACTCGCTTACAGGATAGCTTTAGTCAATGAAGCAGGATATGGCCTTTTCTTGGCCTCTCCATTTCCCATTCCAGCAAAATGAATGAAACACAAAAAGTTCACAGGGGAAGCGGCTGGGGAGGCAGTGTTGGGAGCTGGTGTCGGGAAGGGCTTTTAACTTGTCTTAACATTACTGTCCTTACCCATTTCAACTTTTATCTGCTCATTAGCTCCTTAAAGTTTGTTCATCCATCCATCAAAAAGGAAAAAACAAAAACCAAATGATGTGTGAAGAGATCTTTTAGGTGTTGCTGGGTCTAAAATGTCCTCTCCTAAATTTGTCTAAACATGATTAGCTTCTCATCAGGGGAGATGGGGCTCCTTTTCATGAACAGTTAGTTAATAGTCATTTGTGATTTTCAAAAGCACTTATCTACGAAATTGCTTTAGAAATGTTCGGGACAGAAAGAAGGGGGAACTAACTAGCCCAAAATTTTGCAGAGTCCCTCTTTACAAATAATGAAGCGTGTTTAGAATTAGGTTTTAATGATGTCACAGGTTGGGAGATATTGTCCACCCGGTCTCACAGAACTTTCCCCTGGGATGCGTCATGCTAATTCTGTTTATGGTCCAAGAGCAAAGTATTGGATAAAGGATCCAGAGTTATGATTATAAATAATACAAGTTTATTGGGTCACAAGAATTTGTGTCTATTTACTCAATGTGTCCATTAAGACCCTGCTCAGATCTTCACAAACTCATTTCTCTTAACTTCCAAAAGGGAACCAGATTCTTTAGAGGGAAATGGGCATCACTGATTAGATAGATTTCCTTCAACTGACTGATAGGCTCAAAGTGAAGAAAAGTGTCGGGACCAAGGAACCCAAATAGAGCTAGCACGCAGTCAAAGATATCATTCACTCCCTCCCTCCCTCACTCATTCATTCCTTCAGATAACAATCAACGAGAACAGTAGTGTAAGAGATGGGAAAGATTTAGCTCCCACACCAAAATCTTAATAGTCCTGTAGGAGCTATAAACGTGAGATTAAGGCGGCTTACGTACTTAAATACACTTCAAGACAGAACATGAACCTATTGTAGTCTATAAATATTAATTGCTGAGATAGTGGGGGTGTGAGTAAAATCTTCAAAAGCCCACGATGGATGCATTCACCCATCGTTATAGAGGCTAGAACATTCACCAATGTTTCAGTCATTAGGACTAGATGGACTCAGCGTCATTAGCCACAAATAAAGAAGGTTGGACTACTAGATAATCCCCTTACACTCTTTTTCCAACTGACACGACCATCCTGATTATCTTGCGGAGATGGAGAACGGATTCCAGTACCGAAGTCCAAGGAACGCTGCTTGCCCACGTATCTTTAGCATCATTTTTTAGGACCATTCCCATTTTTTACACCGATCGTCTGTTTTCAGTAGTCGTCAACCGGCAGGTCGGGGCCGGGGCCAGGCATTCCATGACTCGTATCTAAATCTAAATCCAGATCCAAATCGAACTTTAGACACGACCACTTATTTACTTCATTTGGCACAGCAGACACAGTTCTCAGTAAGTGCCAAGCTGCCAGGCTGCGTGCCTGGACTGGAAGGGGCCAGATGCTTGATCTCTCGGTGAAATCTAACGCCGTCCGCACGTAGATTTCCCCCACGTTGGCTTGTAATTGCTGCATACGTCTCTAGTTCAGCTACTTAGCTGTAGTCCTTGGAGCGGAGGAAGTGACATTGCTTGAATGAATGGGAGCATCTAGGACAGAAGCCTGGCCCCCTGTCTGGGGGGTTCAGAGTCTACTAGAGGAGACAAGTATACACAACCATAGCAGAGCCAAACGGGGAGCACCGATGGCCATATAAACAATGTGTCACTTGGGTCCAGAGCTGGATTAATTCGTTCTGACTCCAGGAGCAGGCTGGCTGTGAAGAGGCAGGGTATTCGGTTGAAGTGGGGAAAAGAAAAACCTTTTATGTAGAAAATTATGGTAAACAGATGCTTCCCTGCTTAAGTACTTACTTCAGAAACTCTTAAAAGTGTGTCGTACCCCACCCACGGCCCAGCTGCCACATGTTCACGGCCGCCCTTTCAAGTGAGCAGAGTAGCTCTGCATTCGTGGGGAGGGAATGGCAGGAAGCGCTTTGAACACTGTATTCCTGAGTTTACAGAAGGTCTAAGGCGTTTGCCTGCTCCAAATTGTCTCTTCTGTTGGTTTGCTATAGCAGCTTCCTTTCCTAGGGACAAGCGTGACCTCCCCTCTGTGGAAGTCACATCTCCCGGCTGTTAGACTCACAGCTTCGTCTCTATGCAGCTCTGGGAGGGTTTCCCACTCCCAGCCCCTGTGCAGGTGCACAGGTGTTGAGCTCACCTGCAGCCTGAGTTTGAGAGGAAAAGAAGAGGGAGGTCCAGTGTCAAATACAAACACTCGAGGATGCTAAAGCGGGAAGGTAGGTCCAGGTGGCCCAGGACATTCCTAGAAGAAAAAAGCAGAGCAAACCGCCCCTGTTTTAAACTGTCTGCGGCAACCCTGAGCCCAGCCATACTGGCGTTTGGAGATCCTGTCCTGAAGCCGTGAACTCTGCTCAACTCCTGGCCTGGCGAGTTATTTGTCTTTTTCTTTTTTTCTGTACTGAAATTATTCAGAGACTCCTTTTCCCCCGAACTTTCTAATTCCTGAGAATTTGGATCACCAGA
>NW_024412405.1:5815894-5816904 GCF_014898765.1 Herpailurus yagouaroundi | reverse complement strand
CCCCCCCCCCCCCCCCCCCCCCCCCCCCCCCCCCCCCCCCAGAAAGTCATCTCAGCACAGCTGATAACACTATATGCACTAGGCAAGACCCTCCTTTGCAAAAGAACAAGAAAAAGGTTGAGATATGATTTTGTGTCTTCTCTTTCCTCTGGATTTTTCTTCTGCAAGATTTCAGCAGGTAGCTGTTGCCTAGGGAGATTTTGCCTGAGGAATTTCTGCGGGGCTGGCAAGTAGAAACTCCTCCCCCCTCCTTTCTCTCTTTTGCAGGAAGAAAGCACACGCAGGGATTGTACCTGAAGGGCTTTCTGAGTGGACTGAGTGTCCGGACAGAGAAAGAGCTGTTTCTGGATTTAGAAGGGGGAGGGCGCTCTGGTCTACCCCCAGCCCGACCCAGCAGGAATGGGAACCTTGAAGGAACCCACCAGGGAGGGGGGGGCATCAGAGCCTCTGAACCTGGAAGGACCATGTGGGAACCCGGGTGGCTGCTTCTGGAAAATCTCCAGAGCCCCGGGGACAGGAGTAATGCAGTGATATCTGAGACCGTATTTCCCATAACACTGGCAGCTTGGGGCGGGGAGAGCCAGAGAGCCGGCTTGCAGAAAATAAAATAATGTTTCTTACACACTCCATTCTGTGGGCTCAAAGGCATTCTTTCCACAATAATTATGTTATATTTACTGTTTTATGTAAAGTAAACCCTGAGTTCAACTAATCAATGTCCAATTTACTAATTTATCAAAATTACAAACACGCTTGTGAACTGATGTTAACTGAAGTCCTGTTGTTAAGGGAAAGGGACATATATTTCTACAGGCACCAATACATGTCTCTTTCTCCTTATTATGTAATATATTTTGTATCTCACAATGTTAATTTATATTTTGTAAAGAGCAACAAGAGACATTATGCTTTTAAAATGTAAGGATTTCTTTTGAAAATTCTCTTTACTGGATTTTATATTTGTTTTTTTCAACGTTTATTTATTTTTGGGACAGAGAGAGACAGAGCAT
>NW_024412405.1:5730909-5815494 GCF_014898765.1 Herpailurus yagouaroundi | reverse complement strand
CCCCCCCCCCCCCCCCCCCCCCCCCCCCCCCCCCCCCCCCCCCAGAAAGTCATCTCAGCACAGCTGATAACACTATATGCACTAGGCAAGACCCTCCTTTGCAAAAGAACAAGAAAAAGGTTGAGATATGATTTTGTGTCTTCTCTTTCCTCTGGATTTTTCTTCTGCAAGATTTCAGCAGGTAGCTGTTGCCTAGGGAGATTTTGCCTGAGGAATTTCTGCGGGGCTGGCAAGTAGACACTCCTCCCCCCTCCTTTCTCTCTTTTGCAGGAAGAAAGCACACGCAGGGATTGTACCTGAAGGGCTTTCTGAGTGGACTGAGTGTCCAGACAGAGAAAGAGCTGTTTCTGGATTTAGAAGGGGGAGGGCGCTCTGGTCTACCCCCAGCCCGACCCAGCAGGAATGGGAACCTTGAAGGAACCCACCAGGGAGGGGGGGCATCAGAGCCTCTGAACCTGGAAGGACCATGTGGGAACCCGGGTGGCTGCTTCTGGAAAATCTCCAGAGCCCCGGGGACAGGAGTAATGCAGTGATATCTGAGACCGTATTTCCCATAACACTGGCAGCTTGGGGCGGGGAGAGCCAGAGAGCCGGCTTGCAGAAAATAAAATAATGTTTCTTACACACTCCATTCTGTGGGCTCAAAGGCATTCTTTCCACAATAATTATGTTATATTTACTGTTTTATGTAAAGTAAACCCTGAGTTCAACTAATCAATGTCCAATTTACTAATTTATCAAAATTACAAACACGCTTGTGAACTGATGTTAACTGAAGTCCTGTTGTTAAGGGAAAGGGACATATATTTCTACAGGCACCAATACATGTCTCTTTCTCCTTATTATGTAATATATTTTGTATCTCACAATGTTAATTTATATTTTGTAAAGAGCAACAAGAGACATTATGCTTTTAAAATGTAAGGATTTCTTTTGAAAATTCTCTTTACTGGATTTTATATTTGTTTTTTTCAACGTTTATTTATTTTTGGGACAGAGAGAGACAGAGCATGAACAGGGAAGGGGCAGAGAGAGAGGGAGACACAGAATCGGAAACAGGCTCCAGGCTCTGAGCCATCAGCCCAGAGCCCGACGCGGGGCTCGAACTCACGGACCGCAAGATCGTGACCTGGCTGAAGTCGGACGCTTAACCGACTGCGCCACCCAGGCGCCCCATGGATTTTATATTTTGACAATAGGACCTTTTATGACAAGAACATGGTATATAGAAGTGTTTCTCGAAGCATTTTGGTTGAATGGCTAATCTGATTAATGGAGAGACATTCCAGACACTCTCCAACATGGCCCAATAGAGTGTGCAGAGGCACAAATTTGGGGAGTGATTTGGCAACATTTACAGACATCCTAAAATTATTCAGAGTTTGGACTCAGAAGTCCCATTTCTAGGTATTTATGTTAAGGAAATAATTACAGAAAGATGCTACAATGAATAGAAAGAATGCTTGGCTGAGTGAGGTTTTGAAAAACAATATTTAAGATTGTAAAGAACGCTAATGTCCCAAAGTAATGCACTGGCCAGATAAGAATGATGCATCTTATAGTACAGTCTTTCGCAGCCATTAGAAGTTATATGTATATAAATTATATATTCCTTGTATATTTTCAAGATAAAGCCAGCTATTCAAACACACAAAGTATTCTTTTACTACTAGATTTCTCTCCCTTGTATATGGCTAAATAATTTAAATTTTCTTGTCTTCACAATGACCAATCACTAGTCTTAAAATGAAGAATATTCTCAATAGAATTAAGACTCTAAATTTAAAAAGGAAAAGGATTTGAATATATATTGTTGCATTTTTTTTCAATACAAAGAAAAATATCTCAGGGGCGCCTGGGGTGGCTCAGTCGGTTGAGCGCCCGACTTGGGCTCAGGTCATGATCTCACAGTCTGTGGGTTCGAGGCCTGCATCCGGCTCTTTGCTGACAGCTCGGAGCCTGGAGCCTGCTTTGGATTCCGTGTCTCCTTCCCTCTCTCTGCCTCTCCCCTGCTTATGCTGTCTCTCCCTCTTATAAATAAACATCAAAAAAATAGTTTTAATTAAAAATATCTTAAAAGAATAATGGTTATCGCGGACCAACCAGAATTGTCTCACTTGCTTAAGGTTTAGCTGCAGACTTCAATCTTAATATAGTTTTTTTTTTTAATTTTAGTCTTAAGCAGACGATATTTTAGAGCAGTTTTAGATATACAGAAAAATTAGGGACACAGTACAGAGAGTTTTCATATGCCTCCTGCCATTTTTCCCAATTCCTGACATCCTAAATTCGTTATAATTAACTATTTCTATTAGAAGTCCTCAGTGTCTCTAGAGTTCCTCCACTTTTGCCCCATGTCCTTTTTCTGTTCTAGAATCTCATCTGGGATGCCACATGGCACGTATCGTCACGTCTCTTTAGGGCCTTCCCGGCTGTGACAGTTTCTTGGGCTTTCCTTGTTTTGAAGTCCCTGACAGGTTTGAGGAGGGCTGGTCAGGAACTCTGCGGAATGCCCCTCTAATGGAATTTGTGTGATGTCTTTCTCACGAGTAGACGAGGGTTTCCATAATCTGTTTTTTCAAAGTCTTCTCTCCAAGTTTCTCTCGAAAAAATTAGAAAAGAATTCATACCCTTGAACATCACAAAATCGCCAAGTCTAAACCCCAGGCAATGTTTTGTGTCTTCTAATTCATTGAAAAATATGCAAAATGACACTAAGTTCCCAGGCTGCCGGCCTCTCCATTAGTAACCTAACCCCTGGTGCAAATAAACATCACATTTGATAGAAGTCACAGCCGTGGAGAAGCCGGGCTTCTGGCCTCCGGGGTTATAGGGCACTCCTGCTGGTTCCCCTCAACACTTCCAGGTTTGAATTTTGATGAGGTGTAGAACCTGTGGTTTAGAAGTGCACTGTTGCTGTTTCCCGTTTCCGTTTCAATTAGCTTCTGGGCCTTGGGCTGTGACAGGAGTCTCCAGCCTGAACGTCATGTAAACAACTGGAGACAAACACCTGATTATTTTTCAGTTCCTTAGTATTGTAAGTTGTGAAAGAATATGCAAGTTTTAAAATAGGAAATATTGGGGCGCCTGGGTGGCTCAGTTGATCAAGCATCCAGCTTTTAGTTTTGGCTCAGGTCGTGATCTCACAGTTCGTGGGGTTGAGCCCCACGTGGGGCTCCGCGCTGTCAGCTTGGGATTCTGTCTCTCCCTCTCTCTCTGCCCCTTCCCCGCTCGCTCTCTCTGTCGCTCTCTCTCAAAATAACTAAACGTAAAACAATAAAAATAATAAATAAAAAATAGGAAATACGATCACCTCGCGGGGAAGAAAACTTTGCATAAGACTTGTTGAAACACGCTACGAGGTCCCAATGGCAAGACTGGCTTTTCTGCGCACACTCAGCTGGGAAGCCCAGATCAGGGATCTGTAAACTCACCCTTTAGCAGATGAGAGCAAACTACTTTTTCTGCCCCACACGTGTCTCATGTCCTTTGGAAAACTCCAAGTGTCTTAACGGAGATCCTGGACAACCCCTCGGTTAGGAGACGATGAAATGTATTTTTGCCCTTTAAAATAAACACTGATGGTTCCTTGTTAGTGTTTCTGTCACCAGCTGGTGGGCTAAGCTCTGAGGCATGCTTGAGTCTTCGCAGCACATTGGCGAGGAGGGACTTTGGGATGGGTGGAAAATTAACAGATCTGACATCTGAAGGAGGGCGCCAACAGTAGGATTTATATTAAAGGGAAATATTAATTCAAAAGATGGTTCAGGCTGGCCTGAGCCTGTCCTGGGGATACGATAGGGTCCAGGCTGGAGAAGGGACATGGTCAGAGCCCCACTGGGCATTGAGAGGAAGGCCAGGTAGTCAAGTGTTTGGGGAGAAAATCTAAAATCACTATCAGAACTTGTGGGCACATGGGAACGCAGATACAATCATCCAGACACTGGAATAAAGTCGCCAACGCAGGGCTGGTTGTCGAGTGACGCTGTGGTGGGCTCACAGGAGGGCGCTGTGTCCTGCAGAGGGCAGGATGCATTCCAGATTGCCGACCTCTTCTTTTTTACTCCACATTTTTTCCTGGCTTGTTACTTTCATGAGATTTTGACTTGCAAGTATTTTAATGTTGAGTTAATTTTTTTTTTTTTTTTTCCTGAGCTTCGGCATTTGGAAAGTTCTATTCTACCAGCAGGTCAGATCATGACTCGCTCATAGCTTGCAGTTGGGTTTTGTTTGCCTTTTTGTTTTACAGTTAAGACACCTAAGATTTCATTTCTGTGTGTGGTGCAAGGTGAGAATCTGTCCTCCGTCTTTAAGTGGTTAACCAATTTCCTCAGCATCAACCACCGAAGAAAGACCTTGACCGCAAGCCTGAAAGTACCTGGCCTTTCCTCCTTTTGTGTCACAGACGCCTACACCTAGTGTGGCGTCTGGTCCATAGTAGTTGCTAGATTAAATACCTGTTGGGTAAACGAATACTTCCTGAACATGTCCTGGTCCCCTCCCCTGGATGTTTGGTCACATCTTGCAGACAACGTGTTTGCTTTAATAAGGATTTGTTTTGGAGACGGATCTGTCCGTTGAAGGTGTGCAATGATAATGATTTATTAGGAAAGAACCGATGGTCTGAAAAGCTGGGAATGCTGGGAACGAACACTTCCTACCAAGGTCTCTCTCAGGCTGCTTCCCAGTGGAAACAGCTTCTCAAGCAGAGATGTCTGAGCGCCTGTGGCCCCGGGGTGTCTGCCCTCCAGAGCGGCTCCTGCATGCCCCTGACTTGCCTTGGGTGGCTGTCTTAAGGGGACAGTATTTCCACCATTCATTCCTTCTAACAACACTTGTCCGTCCCCTATGGCTGTTCTCTGTTCTGGGAATAAGACATTTTTATATGTTAGGGCATCTTTGCATAGTGTTTAACCGTAGGATGACTTCCCCATTGGCCACGGGTGACGCAGAGTCCCCAAACCCCAGTTTTCTCATCTGCGAAATGAGCGTAATACTAACCACCATTGCCTTACGGTCCACTTGTGCCTGGCACCCTTCCAAGTGCCTTATGCCTAGTAGGTACCTAGTGCTCGTAGGAAGCGTGCACTATTTCTATCCTCTCTTTACAGATGAGGAGCCAGAGGCATGCAGGGGTAGTTGACTTACCTAAGCTAAACAGCCATATAATGACATATAAACAGCCAGTAATGACAGGGCCAGGATTGAAATGCAGGCACTTCTGATTCCAGAGTCTCACATCTCCATGCAGTGCTGTGCTCTCCCAGGCACCACGAACAGTACCGCCTTGAGAGCTACGCGAACGTCGAGTGAGGCTCTCCATGCACAACACGCAGTGAACGTTGGAGAAATGTTGGCTCTGTCACAGGAAGCTGGGCTCCCCTGCTCACTGATCTCACTTCCCTAGGCACACAGATGCTCGAATCGTCACTTCCCACTCAGGGCACAAGTGACAGCAGAGCAGGGCTCACAGGAGGTGGGGACCACTCAGCGGGGCCCCAGTCAGATCTGGAGGATGAGGAAAGGCTCCCAAGGGGTGGGCGGGGGGGGTGTTATTCATATCTGCTATTATTTGAGGGGGAAAATATACCCAAATAAAGAACTCTTTCCCGGTTCAAATCTCAGGGATCATTTGCTCCCCAACAGACTCCGTGTGTATTTCTTCCTCCTTCTCCTTCCATGTCTACCCCTGCCCTCTCACCTTTTCCAGAATTCTCTCAGGGGGACACGGTGTACGAAAGACACAATCATGTGTATCTATCCGTCTCCAGTACTGGTGGGTGAGGTCACAGCGTGTGATATAAGGAGATGTTTTTAGAAGCATTCGGACTTGTTAATGTCTTATACCAAGAGAACATTTAATCAGTTTCTCCAGTGTGAGCCTGGATGGGTCTTATCATGATTGCCCCAAAGCAGCCCCAAATGGGCATTGTTCCAAAAGTTCTATGAATCCTGGGTACCTGTGTGTACCCACACCTGAAGAGGTAGTCTTCGGACTCACTCATGGTTTTGCAGAATGTAACATACTAGACCGGAGACAGACCTTATGGGCTCTTAGGGCCACTGCATGCCCATAAAGACTCCCTATTACCAGAAAAGTGTTTTTTTTTTTTCTTTTCTTGTTTTTCTGTTTTCCCTTAAATAATTGCAATGGTACAAAGCTTTCCACAACTCAAAACAACCATTTTGACTGTTGCTCAGCTGAAATCCTAAATGTCTCCACTTACAATGACTTAAAGTCTGCCTGTTATTGTAATTTCCAACATTGTGCTTCATTCTGTCCTTCGGGGAGAGAGAGAGAGAAGAAAAAAAAAAAAGCATACATTTTTTTCTGTAGTTCAGACAATTTCATGGTTTCTTTTTGTTTTTTTGGATGAAAGAATAATGCCAGCTGTTGAAGGTTTTATTTGTATCCCAAGAAGCAAGTGTGTTAAGTATGATAACCAAGGGCTCACTTTTATCTTATAAGCTATTTTGTTTAAAAATGTTGTTACCTAGGGGCGCCCGGGTGGCTCAGTTGGGTAATCGGCCGACTTTGGCTCAGGTCATGATCTCGTGGTTCGTGAGTTCAAGCCCCACGTCGGGCTCTGTGCTGACAGCTGGGAGCCTGGAGCCTGCTTCGGATTCTGTGTCTCCTTCTCTCTCTGCCCCTCCCCCACTTGTGCTCTATCAAAAATAAATAAACTTAAAAAAAAAACATTAAAAAAAAAAAGGATGTTGTGACCTAGAAACTTTTGAGTAATCTTGAGAATGTTAAGCATATGACGTTACAAACTATTTTTAAAAACAGAATTACACAAAATAGCTAAGAATTAAACAAAGCCTGTGCAGGAGAAATGCATTTTTTTTTTACCGTTGCCTTAAAAATTTCAACTTAATCAATATAAAGATGAAACCCTGGAAAATGAAAAGGGCTTAAATAATAAGATCAAATGTAACCTCACTAATGAAATTCAAGAGGACTCACCCGTCAACATGTTTGTTTTTCAAATGCATTTATAAATATGTAAAAAATGATATATCCGTTAGGGATGAAGGTGTCTTACTTGCTTTCAAGCTCATTTTATTAAAAAATAAAAGTAACAATGGAAAATACGTTGTCAAATAGGGCTTACAATGCTTCATTGTAATTTTCATATTACCTCTTTAACTTAAGCTATACTGTTTATTTTTTTTTTTTCAACGTTTATTTATTTTTGGGACAGAGAGAGACAGAGCATGAACGGGGGAGGGGCAGAGAGAGAGGGAGACACAGAATCGGAAACAGGCTCCAGGCTCTGAGCCATCAGCCCAGAGCCCGACGCGGGGCTCGAACTCCCGGACCGCGAGATCGTGACCTGGCTGAAGTCGGATGCTTAACCGACTGCACCACCCAGGTGCCCCTAAGCTATACTGTTTAAAACTGTGTGTAAACTTAATAATCTTTTGTAAGAAGATTGTTTTATATAAAACATACCTCTGTAAAATGTTTCCATGTTAACATTTCAAATTAGGAAAGCAAACGGAAAATTGCCATTAAGAGAAAAACCTTTCTCTTAGAACAGTGAGAGGTTCCTTGAAAACACTGGGTTGGATTTAGGACAAACCTGATTTGACCACCCCTAGCCCGTATGCACCCACCCGTTCTCGAAAAGTCTGTGGCATTATTTTTATATTTGATTCTTGTTACTTTGTTTTCAGATTTTCCCATTCATTCAAATAGGGAGCGTGGTGTCATTGTGGATGGTTTATGTGAAGCAGTTTCAGCTCTAATCCCTGGGGATTTTCATGTAAGTGTTTAATGATATGCTGAAGATATGCTATTGAATTCAAAGAACATGGTTAGTTCTCGGAAATATTAATTTGATTTGAATAACCCCCCAACCCCAGGTTATGGTTGGTTTCTTACCTTGGGAAAATCCTAAGTGGATTTAATTCACTCAGATTTTGAAAGTTCAGCTTTGCCAGGCAGAATTTTTGCAAATATATGCAAACCAGAGCCATACTCTTAAATTTAACCCTTTCGGACATAATCGTATTTATCTGACTTCATATGGCAAATATAATAACGTAGACTATGCAATTTCGACAAACTCAAAGCACTTTAAGAGGTCGCTAATCAATTGATCATTTTATCTTGTAAACTTTGGAACCTTAAGTAAAATGCCATTTCTTCTCCATCTTACAAAATACTAGTATCGCAGCACGTGTGGAATACGTGGCTTGGGCTCTCACAGACTTTTGGGTCTTGGGTCAGATTCCTCCTCTTCTTAAGTATCGGCATCGTTATGCTCCTTTTGTCTTGTGGTTGGAGAAGAAAATGAAGATCTCCGACATCATTTATTCTGGAAACAAGTACCCAAGTGTGTTTCACAAGACAAATCAAGGGTGTTAACCTCTGCCCCGCTGGTTTGAAAATCCAAAATCTTCTTTGCAAATAGAGTCATTCTTTGCCCACAACTGGATCAAAAAGTAGCAAGTTTTGTCCAAGTCTTTAGCCTCACACCTCCCCTGGCGTCTCCCAGATTAGCTCTGTTGTGCCGGGATTAAACCCTTAGAACCTGGGTATTGTTTCTCTTCATTACATTCATCCCCATGTCTCCTGTTGTTCTGGATTTTCATTAGGGGGGATGAACAGTAGAGGGTTTAGCCCCGATAAGCTTCTCCAGCTTGGAGTGTCTATTTGAGCTGCAGATTTGACACTTGTTCCCCCTTTCAGTGTAAACATTTCACTTTGAATCCAATAACCTTGTCCATAGAAACCGTTAACGTGAAGTGCTGAGCAGACCGTGTGAGCAAATACCAGTGAAGTCCCCCCATTAGTTGTACAAAACCTAAAGCCAGAGATGACAGTTTGGCAACTGAATCAATGGTCCGTTGACCCATTCTGTTGTAAACAAATTGGAAAGGGTATTAGCATATGAGAACCATATCCGTTTTAATATGATGACTTGAAGACGAGGGAAGTATGTCCCTGGAGCCTGTCGACAGACAGTTATTCATATGACACTCTATTCTTTCATTTTCTACCAAATCTTTTAAACAGGTTGGAATATTACATGCATTTAATATAACATTGCTGGCAACACACAGGATTAAAAGAGACAAAGTAAACCTAACTTTATGCTCTCTGTGGATAGAAATAATTTCATCCTGATCTCCACGTATTGTTCCAGTTAAGACAGCTGTTCCTGACCCTGCCCCAAAGGAACTTTGACATTGATTAGAAAGGCCAGGAGCAGAGGCCTCTCAACTAAGTCCTGGGGAAGGACGAGAGTGAGGTTATTTTTCTTAGAAATGACGTGACAAAGAATCGATACCGGGAACGTTCTATGATGTCATGATTTGATTTACTAGCTGACCTGCCCGCCAACCAATGACTGATAAGATCCAAGGGAGCCTCGCTGGGCTCATCAGACAAGTCTTGCTCTTCTATTTACATGTGAATTTATTTAATCCTGACATAAGTTTGGAACCCTCCAAAGATCAGACCCCCGTCATGATTAAGTGACAATACTTACAAAGCTGGAATCTTGAGGTCATGGATTATCTGTGGTTTTCCATTGCTTAGTAACCTTGTCCATTCCATTCTTCCACTAACAGGCAGAGAGCCCAGGTGTTTTACTTCACCTCTGAAAATAATTCTCAAATGCAAATCTATAGTTAGGTGCAAAAAGTAAGGGCTCGGAAGGCTTCCTGGGAAAGAGACAGTTCTTCTTCTTATGTGTATGAACGGGCAATCCAAGAGGAAAGAGATACTCCTATGTTCTTTTTCCCAATGTACAAAATGAATGTGTCTGTATGTGAATTTTGACCTTGCCACATATTAAATCAGAAAGGACACTCAGTGTTTGAGGTTAGGATGTTAGAACCGGCTACGCAATTTGTGGGGCCGAGTGCCTCTTGTTCAAAAATCCCTAAAGAATTCAAGATGGCGACAGCAGAGCCTTAAACCAAGCTCAGGGCCATTCTAAGAGTGGCGCCTTCGTGACAACCAGATCAAGGGCCCGTGACGCCAGGCCTGGCTGGGACAAAACCGTAAAGTTATTCAGTGGTGTTTGCTTAGGGAACTGAGGAATGCCTGATTCCTACTTCAAGTCCTCATGACACCTACTTAGGAGACACCCAGGGAGTTACAGGCATAAGTAACAATGGGGGAAAAATAAGACCGGACACACCACCTTGCACTGGAGGGGCTTGTGCACGAAACCTGCATGGCGCTTTGGCAAACAGGACGGGAGTGGGCAGCCTAACTTAAAGCCGCAGTCTCCTCTTCCCAAGTTTGGACTCTCCCCTTTCTCCCCAAGGCTGACTTAATCTAGAGGAAGAGCTGCTGGTGGATGGCAAACCCAAACAACTCAACATGAGGATAGAGAGAGGAAGCAAGCTGGCCTTTGGCTGGCGGGAGGAGCCTGAGTTCAGCGAGCCATTTGGACCCAAACCAAGCAAGACGTAGCCAAAAAAGATACCGCATTTATGAGTGTGATGTTCGGAGGGACAGCAGCCTCGCTCATGATGCAGTTGGTTATGGAGTGTGACCAAGGGGATTCGCTAACAGCTCTGGAAGGGGTGTGGTGGGGGGAGGGGGGAAGGTGAGGGTGGAAGGAAACCATCTGGACTCTCCTGAACACAGTAAGGGAAAAAAATGGAAGGAAAATGTCATTTCTATTAAGCATTTTTCCAATCAAAGGCTACTAAACTCTCTTAATGCTATGGAAATAACAGATGGTTTTCTGAAGAAAAGATAAAAATAAAGCCAGAAGGTAATGATAATAAAAAAAAAAGGGAAACCAAATTCAATCTCCCCGTGCCTCACACGTCAAATGTAAGTGATGCTAACATTTCAGGACAGAGCTACTCTTACTTGTGGACCATGCGTTTATCATACTGTATCTAAGTTAATAAAAATTGGCACTGTGCTCCCATTGTTAGCAGTATATAGCATGAGTGCCTTTGATGCCACCAAATGTTTCTTTATACATTTATTTCAAATAGCTGCCCAGGGTTTTCTCATGGGTACTTCTTTAAATCCTTTGTCTAAATATTTATGCTGTATATTAACTTGATCTCCTATAAATGACGGGGCTGGAAGGTCCTTGTACCTATGCCTTCCCAACGTTTCTGGTTACTTGCATAGATTAGATTCCTACAAGACAATTGCTGCATCAGAGTGTAGGTGTTTTTTATTTTATTTCTTTATTTTTTAAGTTTATTTTGAGAGAGAGAGTGCACCGGGGAGGAGCAGAGAGAGAGAGAGAGAGGAGAGAGAATCCCAAGCAGGCTCCGTACTGTCAGTGTAGAGCCAGGCATGGTGTTAGATCTCATGAACTGTGAGATCATGACCTGAGCCGAAATCAAGAGTTGGGTGCTTAACCAGCTGAGCCACCCAGGCGCCCCAGAGGTACACATAGCATACCTTTCCCTACATGAGTGAGCAGCATGACGATTTGGAATTCTACCAGCAGGGTTAGAGATTGCTGCCCTGGCCAGTGCAAGGCACGGTCCTTCTTTTTCAATTTTTGCCAGTCTGTCAGGTGAAACTTACTTTTTTATTTTAATTGCATTAAAAAAAAATTATTGGTGAAGTTGTTTCCTTCTGCAATTCTTAGACAATTAGCACAAAATATACATTCTTTTTCAATTTTTAAAATTAACTTTAGGGGTGCCTGGGTGGCGCAGTCGGTTAAGCATCCGACTTCAGCCAGGTCACGATCTCGCGGTCCGTGAGTTCGAGCCCCGCGTCGGGCTCTGGGCTGATGGCTCAGAGCCTGGAGCCTGTTTCTGATTCTGTGTCTCCCTCTCTCTCTGCCCCTCGCCCGTTCATGCTCTGTCTCTCTCTGTCCCAAAAATAAATAAACGTTGAAAAAAAAATAAAAAAAAAATAATAAAATAAATAAATAAATAAATAAAATTAACTTTATTATACAGGTCCCTCGGTGGCTCAGTTGGTTAAGTGACTTTGGCTCAGGTCATGATCTCACAGTTTGTGGGTTCGAGCCCCATGTCGGGCTTGGTGCTGACAGCTCGGAGCCTGGACACTACTTCAGATTCTGGGTCTCCCTCTCTCTCAGCCCCTCCCCCATTCACCTGCATGTGCACACACACACGCTCTCTCTCTCAAAAATAAATAAACATTAAAAAAATAAAATTAACTTTATTATAAGGGTGCGTATATTTCAAAGAAAAAAATGTAACCCGCTGAGTTTCCGAAACAACTTAACGAAATGTTTTCATTTCAAGAAGTTCAGTCACATATATCAAATTACAGGTTTTTTAAAGACTACATTGGGGCTTTGATTGCAGAACATATTTCAGAAATCATAAGCTATAGAATAAAAGTATGGTAGCAGGCTGAATTGAAATTGGAGTTCATTGCCATGAAAAGCTGGAAGTTGAGCCCAGCATGATCAACGTCAAAAGTATACATTGAATGCATTTTCAAGTAAGTTAGGTTAGGAGATAATATAAAAAAGTTGATCACATTAGTAATCCTGAATATTTACAAACATTCAATTAACCCTAAATTAAAGATAATGAACTAGTACGAATATGTATCCTACAAATACATGTTTCATGCAAATGCACTGTCACCTCATTATGTACATTGAAGAAAAGAGAGAGTTAATGGACACCCAGTGGAAATCCTCCCTGACTCTTGGCATTCGTTTTATCCTAATCATGACCTTGAAAAATGAATTAGTTTTCTTTTTCCTCTTGAAATGGTCTAAATATGAGGTTTTTCAATCAGTCTTTCCATTTTTAGCATCTTTAAAAAACTTTTTTTTTAAGTTTATTTATTTTTGAGAGAGAGAGAGAGAAACCGAGCATGAGCAGGGGAGGGGCACAGAGAGAGGGAGATACAGTATCTGAAGCAACTCCAGGCTCTGAGCTGTCGGCCCAGAGGCCAACACGGGGCTCAAATCCACGAACCGCGAGATCATGACCTGAGCCACAGTGGGACGCTTAGCTTACTGAGACAGCTAGGCGCCCCAATTTTTAACCTTTTTTGGAAACACTGATGCCTTGGAAAATCGATGCATATTCCAACTTAAGCACCTTCCTTTTTAGCACATGGATGCCGTGTGGAGGTGAAATCAGATGGCAGGGGTGTTGACGACCTCCTCTCTGTGTCTCACTCTGAGTGTTGCCAAGATCCCACGTGCAGCACGTGCAACCTTTTGAACAATGTCCATTAATACTTCCTCTTTTCTCTGAGTGCAAGCTTCTAGAGTCTGGGAGATGTGAGGGCTTCACGATTTTCTGCTCTCATTGTTATGATCTAACATTTCTATCCCCAAAGGCATTGACTAGGGACCCATGAATCTGAAACAGAAAAGGTAAGGGAGGATGTTCCTAAGTAAGCCATGAGGACAAATATTCATGCATTGTAAGGGTCAACCCCTGGAACACAGGTCAGCTACCATCACTGTTTATATTTATTGTTGAACTTGTGAACTATTCAACAGCATAGGTCTTATAAAGGGAGCTGGCATCCAAACAGGAGGGAATTTTTTTTTCTTTTTTGATACTCAAATAGGATAAGCAAAATATTTTAAGCAAGATGTCTTGGCAATGCACTTTGTAACAGGCTTCTGTGTGTGTGAGTGCGGCCATAAGAATATTTCATGTATTGTGTTGCACTGGTAGAAATAAGATATGTTGAATGGTTGCAATTAGGACGGAGTGCTTCTCTCCACAGGACACTTGGAGGGGCAGGAAGGATGCAGGTGTAAAGGCTCTGCGCAGTTTTGGCTTCCTTGTGATTGCAGAACAATCTGGAATGGAATTGGGGAGGTTTGTGCATAGTACAAAGACAGAAGCCATGCCGCTAAGAATTTAGGCTGTAAAGAGGAAACACGTTGAAACACTGTTCCTAAAAACACCTTGGCCAGAAACTAGCCTGTCATTCTTTCCTCGGTATGATACTCAGACTGGGGGTGCCTGGGTGGTTCAGTCCGTTGAGTGTCTGACTCTTGATTTCGGCTCATGTCATGATCTCATGGGACAGATGCCCACATCAGGCTCTGCACTGACAGTGTGGAGCCTGCTTGGACTTCTCTCTCTCTCTCTCTCTCTCTCTCTCTCTCTCTCTCTGCCCCTCCCCAGGTCATGCTCTTTCTCTGTTTCTAAAATAAATAAACATTAAAAAAAAGCATGATATTCAGACTAACTTGGAAATGTGTGTGACTATATATTGCTTTCCTTTTCTCCAGCTGACCATTGTCCAATGGAAGAAAATCTTAAAGGAATCATGGGGAAGACAACATGGTCAATGTCTAATTTTAGGTTGATGACCCCTCATCCTTCTTCAAGCCCTGCACCATTTTCCATTTCTATTTGGAAATGTTAATGTCTCTGCCTAGCATGTCAAAAAGTTGTGGAAAGAACAGTTCGACCTAATCAGTCTTATTTTGCACAACAAAGAAATCTCAAAGGAGAATGTTTAATTTATTACCTTTGTGAAAAACGAAGCTCTGAATTATAGATTATAATTATTTTTCTGTGAGTTCTTTCTGAAGATTTTAAAGATCTTTTTGCTTTATGTCTCTTTATCCACAAAAATATTTAAAGATAAAATTAAGGTATTTTTATTCAATTACTAAATATAGAACTTTATGGCTTGGTTGTAAAGAGAATGTTATAGTATAGAGTTTTTACAATGATATGCTATGATTTTTTGTATAGATACATGCATTGCTTTTGAGTTGGAATTAATTATGAGGGACTACAGCCCAGCTTTCCTAATGCAAGGACGCTACTTTCATAATGAATGGCCCTTGCGTGGTGTGTCTAAAGGTCATTAAGAGTTGAAGTCTGCCTTATGTCACTCAGTTGGAGAAGCCTCCTCTTGCAATAAACAGAACAAGGTGTCCTCGCAGAGGAGACCCCACAGCTTGGTGACCATCAGAGATATACATGTATTCAGTCTCCCAAGTTTGAAACTACCTAAGCCAAACAATGAATACATTTCTGCACTACTAAAGGCTAAGGTAAAAGTCAGTTAATTTGAAAAAAAAAAAAAAAAAAAAGGTTCATTATAGGAAGTGAGCATTAAACTTCTATGACCCACCTTCAAAAATATCCATACCTCTGTTATCTGCATATTATCTATCTATCTATCTATCTATCTATCTATCTATCTATCATCTATTACCTATCATCTGTCTATCTACCTATTATCTATCTATCTATCTATCTATCTATCTATCTACCTATCATCTATCTATCATTTGTCATCTATCTGTCATCTACTTATCAATCTATCTACACACACACATGTGTACTGATAGGTACGTAGACATGTATATCTATATGTCATTTCTGTATGTGTAGTATACGTAATATGTCTAAATAAATAGGCATATATCCATATATTACGTACATCAGTGTATAGGAAGAGATCTCTAGGAGGTTGTAATTGTTGCTCTCAAGGATAAAACGACCACTGCATATATCGTTCCGTCTCAAAAATCTGTCTCATTTGAATGTCTGCCACTCAGGCCAACTTCTCCACAATGCATCCTCCACACAGGAAAAGAGAAAAGATACGAATGGGCACATACAGACACGTAGATATGTGGATACAGATATAGATACAGGCACAGATGTATAGACATATACTTCTTTTTTTTTTTATGTTTATTTCTTTTGAGGGAAAGAGTGAGAGCTTGAGCAGGGGAGGGGCAGAGAGAGAGGGAGAGAGAATCCCAGGCAGGCTCTCCACTGTCAGCATGGAGCCCAATGCAGGGCTCAAACTCACGAACTGTGAGATCATGACCTGAGCCGAAATCAAGAGTCAGATGCTTAACTGACTGAGCCACCCCGGCGCCCTACTTAGTTTACATTTTTAAAAAATTCTCTAAAATACTTTTGTTCTCCTCGGTTTTTCTTATGCATCAGGAGGG
Source organism: Herpailurus yagouaroundi (assembly GCF_014898765.1). NCBI lineage: Eukaryota > Metazoa > Chordata > Mammalia > Carnivora > Felidae > Herpailurus > Herpailurus yagouaroundi. The sequence goes on along the minus strand of NW_024412405.1, from coordinate 5,799,610 downwards.
CTAAAATTCTTTGATTCTAGTCTAACGGACTTATTATTAGAGACATTTTAGAGCACATAACAATATCTGGAAAAACATTACGTAAATTCTTTACTTAACCCAATCTCGACCTTAAGCCCTGCTTCCTCACCAAGAGTGACAGAGTGTAACAGAAAGGCTGGCTCCAGGGGGGGACTCAGCCCCGGGACCACTGAATGACACATCCACCAATTCCAATCTCTCTCTCTTATTAGCCACATGGATTTGGGCACATAACCTAATCCCGACACCACAACGTTCCTATCAGTGCACTGTGGGGAAAACATCAGCTACCTCATAAAATTTTTGTAAGAATTTTTCTAATACTAGTGGAAAAGTAACAGAGTGCCTTAAAAAAAGTGTTCCATAAATGTTAGTCGTTATCGAGCGGAAGATGAGAAAATATTTATTCCTTCTCCTTTCTCTAAATTCAATATAAAGCTATTATACTGAAATTATTGATCTTTAAAGTATTCATTAACGACCTAAAATTATATTGTAACTTACGACTGGCATCCTAAGGGATAGGTACTTTAGACTATCTTTGGCTGTGTATTTTCTTACGACACCATAGTCTATTTTTTCACTACAACTTTGCGTTGTCCCTCAACAAGGCAGAAAGTTCTTAAGCGTAGGGCCTTCCTCTTAATCTGTTCAGTTGCATCTTTAACTGTCACTGATAGATGACAAGGTTAAGGGCTCTGTATCTATGCCTCTATAACTTCCCAGAGAGCCTATCGGGTGCCCTATGGACTGTAGATGATATTTACTGACTGAATTAGATAACAAGGCTATATATTTGAATGGCCCACACCAAGTGGTTTACTATCCCAGCTGTGCAGAGGTCATGTTAAATTCAAGAGAAACATCTATTTTCGGTGTGTAGACAACTAGAGTCATGGCAATGTAAAATGACCCTCACCAGGAAATCTTTGATTACTTGGACAACTCTTGGGAGATACACAACATTTTACAGATTGATTATTCCTATCTTCTATATTTCTGTTGCTTTTACACACAGATCATTAGGCAGAAATAGCCCTTGTTTCAGACCTATGTAAATCTTTCAATGAATGCGGAGCTAAGGCAGCCTGGTTTAAGATGTTACACTACTATATTTAATGGGATTACCTGCTAGTGTATGAAGGGAGAAGTAAATTATTTGGGGAAATCTAATCAATGATGCTATAAGAATTAATTGCAAAAGACTGGACTCATTTAACTCTTATTCTATAAAAATGGTCAATAAAAAAATATGGTTAGCGTAGGGTAAATCTGTCAATAATTATCAGGCAATATGTAATACTGACTTTCAGTGAACTGAAGGGAACTTGCTTGGGCTTACTTTTGCAGAAAACATACAAGTGCGAAATCATTTTACCTAAAAATAATCTAAATTAATATTTTTGCCAGATGGCTTCTGTGTTTTTTTTTTCCTCAACATTTATTGTAAAAGTGTTCAGATACAGCAAAGTTGAAGTCGCTTGTAGGTGAACATCCAATTACTCACTGCCTGGATTCTAGCATTAGCATTTAACTAAAGTTTCTTTATCATCTGCCCATCTATTTTTCCATTCCTGTATCCAGCAATTAATCATCCTATGTTCTTTTTTTTTTAAGTTTATCAATTTACTTTGAGAAAGACAGAGAGTGGGACAGGGGCAGAGAGAGAGGGAGACAGAGAATCCCAAGCAGGCTCCAGTGTCCTGATGTGGGACTCGTACCCGTGAAGCGTGAGATCACGACCTGAGCCGAAACCAAGAGTCAGATGCTTAACCGACTGGGCCACCCAGGCGCCCCATCATCATATGTTCTTGATGCATTTCCAAGTACATCCAAGTACCTGCAAGGTCCATTGGTCCTAAATACCTAAGCAGCACGTCATGATTTTGAATTTAATACTTGTTTCTATTTTTTGGGTGTAAGGTTTACACAAAATGAAATGCACAATGTTCAAGTGTATGCTCTCTGAATTTTGGCAAATGCTTACAACCCAAAGCCCTGTCAAGATATAGAGCATCACCATCACCCAGAAGGTTCCTTCCTACTTCTTTCTGGTCAGTCCCTACCCATTTTCCCAGAAGCCAGCACCCGTCTTTCCCTCGGCCACAGATGATTCTTTTCCTCCTCTTGAATTTTACATCCGCGCACACGTTTTCTTCTGTGTAGCACATCTTTGACTCAGCGTAGTGCCTTTGGAACTCATCCACACCCATACCAACAGTCTACACTCTGTTGTTGCTGTGTGTGTGGGCACATGGCAGTGTGTTTGGGGGCCCTACTATGGATGGAGAGCCAGGCTCTTTCCAGTTAATGGCCTGTCACACATCAAGCTCTTATGGACATGTGGTACCAATCTTTTTGTGAACTTGATGGTTTCATTTCTGTTTGGTAAATCCCTAGGGATGGGCTTGCGGGCTCACACTGTAGGTGAGCATCTAGTTATCGCTTTTCTTTCTTCCCCCCTAATTTTCTCAAAACACAACCTATGGGGTGGGTACTATTGCTACCATCATTTTGCAAAGGAAACAATCACAAAAATGTTGTGGACGCACAGAGAGGGAGAAAGCCAAAGTGGGACCCCAGGAATTTGGTTCCAAAATTCGTGCTTCTAGCACACGGTAGAGTATTGCAAAACAAGTCGGGAGCAATGTCCAGGAGGCAGGTCATGAGTGCCTGGTAAACCATTTGAAGGATTTAGGGTCTATCTCACGTGATGAGCCGCCTGAGTTATTCATTTCTCTGTTTGTTGTTGAAGGTCCGAAAACCAGGAATGACATGTTTGTATCTGTGCCCTGGAAAGATGAACACATTTCCAGGTGTGCAGAGAGGGGCAGGCAACTCGGAGCTTAGTGGCGCTGTCATTATGATTTCTTCATTCAATTATTCGGCCAATGAGTACCCACTGTGTGCGAGAAGGTATTCCAGGATCTGGGAATCCAGCTCTGGACAAAAAGACGTCTTTCGGGGAGCTTACGTTTCAGTGGATAGAGAAACATAATAAATAAATGAACAAAAGTGTAGTCTGCCAGGTAGAAAACAAACATCTGGAGAGTCATAAAGCAGGGTAAGAGAGAAATGGAGATTTTCGCAGCATGAGGAGCCGCTAAGCTTTTACCGAGCGATCCAGGAAAGCCTCTAATCTGAGAGTTGCAAGAGGGGCCTGGGGGAGGCTGAGGGAGTGAGTTACACAGACGTCTGGAGCAAGAGTCTTCCATTTAGAGGTATAGCAGGTGCAAAGGTCCTGAGCGGGGAGTGTGCGTGTCACATCGAAGGCACAGACAAGGAAAAGAGGGGGTAGGAGAGGTTGCTCGTGGCCGTGAAAAGACCATGGCAGTTCTAGACGTGTGTTTTCGTGAAAGAACTTCCTGGGAGAAATGACAGCGCCCGGATTTAATAATAGCTGATTCTGGCTGCTCTTCGGTGAACGTGACCCCGGTATCCAGAGGCTGTAAAAGGGTAGCAGTTCGGAGAGAAAGGCATGTTGTTTGTTCTCCTTTCGGACTGAAGGTGTTGCGGGGCATCTTCTAAGTACTGTCTCTTCTGCTGAGCTGATCTGCAGGAAGTTTCCAGTGGGAACCTGTTTCCCTTCATGTTTCATCCGGAGCACAGGAGGCCCGTGTCCCACGCTGCCACCCCCCACCCCCCGGCCCCCGGGCTCTCTTCCTCCTTTGCTAGCACGTCTCCCTTTCCACCGGAAGCACCGGCTTGAAACCCCGCCATCTGTTTTGTCAGCGCAACAACTCACAGGTCGGGTGCCGAGGCAAGGTGGCCACGCTCGGATGTGCACGGGCTCCCAGGGCCCCGCACACTGCCCGGACCTGTTCCCAAACCGGGACAACGGGTGCGACACACCGAGCTGGCGCTCCGGCCAGCTTGTGGGCCCGGCAGGGACAGAGCTCAGTGGCTGTTAAGTGCTTTCCTTCTGGAAAGTTGTGGATTAACCCCAGAGAACCCCTGGCCTCCCAGGGCCTCTGGTCGTGATACAGACTGTTGTGCTTCTGAGGGCTGGACTCCGTGAGCACAGCACCTCGGTGTCCCCGTGCTCCTCCGGAGCCTCACTGAGAACTGTCTGGAGGGTGACCAGGTCCCCACACTGATAGGTCTGTCAGGGACAAGGAGAGAGAGGCCCAGGAGGGATGCGGAGCACTGCCGGGAGCACTCATCAATCAGGGTCTTTGTCTCCCCATGAAATCCTTCAGGAGACGGACAGAGGAGCCTGTGTGTGTGTGTGTGTGTGTGTGTGTGTGTGTGTGTGTGTGTTTTAATTTATTTATTTCTTTATTTTGAGAGGGAGAGAGAGCACGATGGGGGGAGAGGCAGAAAAGAGGGAGAGAGAGAGAATCCCAAGCAGGCTCTGCACTGTCAGCACAGAGCCCGACGCGGGGCTTGAACTCAGAACCTCAAGATCAGGACCTGAGCCGAAGCCAAGAGTTTGAGGTTTAACCCACTGAGCCACCCAGACTTCTCAGGACCCTGTATTTTTAAGGGTTCCTCTGTGGGGCGCCTGGGTGGCTCAGTGGGCTAAGTATCCGACTTCGGCTCAGGTCACCATCTCGCGGTTTGTGAGTTCAAGCCCCATGTCCGGCTCTGTGCTGACAGCTCAGACCCTGGAGCCTGATTCAGATTCTTGTGTCCCTCTCTCTCTGCCCCCGCCCCGTTTGTACTCTGTCTCTCAAAAATAAATAAACGTTAAAAAATTTTTTTTAAAATAAAGGTTCCTGTGTTCCAACCATCAACAGAGGCCCCGGGGCAAACGTGTGCTTTCATACTTCGTACTTCTCTTGACCTATTTTCTCCTCATTTTTCAGCTCGTCTCTCCACAGACATCCCTCACCCGGCATCAGGAGAACAAGGTGAACTCCGCGTAGCCTCTCACGCGTGGCTCTTTCCCACAGCACCTTGCCCCTCACTTAGGCGTAGGAGCGCAAAAAGGCAGATGAACCAAGCCGCAGAGGAACCAACTTGAAAACCTAGATTTCCGTCATTCTAGACATTTGAAGGTTTAAATTGAATCCACTCTTTAATTGATTCCAATTGCACATTTATTCTAGAAAATCTCATTTTGTGATACTAACACAATTGACTAAAACTTGGTGTCAGGAATGCAGAGAGGACAGTTTTTTCCTTCCCACTTGAAACACCACATGAATGATTTGGATATAACTTCAATTAAAAAACAGATGGCAATGTTTGGAAATAAGGATAATGGATTATTATGCTTTTCCTTCTTTTATTTCTGGATTCGACGCTTTAAAATTTTTTTTAATGTTTGTGGTTGAGAGAGAGAGAGAGACAGACCGTGAGCGGGGGAGGGGCAGAGGGAGAAGGAGACACAGAATCTGAAGCAGGCTCCAGACTTGGAGCTGTTAGCACAGAGCCCGACGCGGGGCTCGAACCCATGGACCGCGAGATCATGACCTGAGCGAGCTTAACTGACTGAGTCACCCGGTTGCCCCTGGATTCTGTATTTTACTTCCCAATCTATCTTTTTTTTTTTTTTAACGTTTATTTATTTTTGAGACAGAGAGAGACAGAGCATGAACTGGGGAGGGTCAGAGAGAGGGAGACACAGAATCTGAAACAGGCTCCAGGCTCTGAGCTGTCAGCACAGAGCCTGACGCAGGGCTCGAACTCACAGACCGTGAGATCATGACCTGAGCCGAAGTTGGACGCTCAACCAACTGAGCCACCCAGGCGCCCCCCAATCTATTTTTTTTAAGATGTTTATTTATTTATTGAGAGAGAGAGAGAGAGAATGAGTGGGGGAGCGGCAGAGAGAGAGAGAGAATCCCAAGTAGACTCCGCTCTGCCAGTGCAGAGCCCTACTCAGAGTTCAGACTCTAAACCGTGAGATAGTGACCTGAGCCAAAATTCAAAGTTGGACGCGTAACCGACTGAGCCACCCAGGCGCCCCTCCCAATCTGTGTTTTGACCAGAGTGTGTTCAAACGGTAATTAAAAAAAAGAAATCGTATCTTTCCCATTTCACATCTTGCTCGTACTCCGTATAAGCTATGTCATATCCTGTGTTTGACAGCATTCCTTACGCTATGTTTCTTTCTTTGATTTTTTTTTTTTCTTTTTCTAGAACATCGCCTGCTTTCCAGACCGATCTGGTCCTGCCGTCTTCCTCCATCTGCTTATTTTAGCCACATTGCCGTCCACCTCGGTGCACTTCTGCATAGCCTCCCCACACCCCGGCCATTAATCACGCAACAACAAATACCTTGGGAGCACCACTTGAAAAATGAGTCAGCTTCTGGAGCTCTCTGCTTCATGTTTTAATGGAGCTTCAGTAAAACTATTTAGAGACCACTTTTGGATAATTCTGCTTTTTGAAAAAAAAAAAAATGGAAGCCCCCTCACAAAAATAAAGGAAAAAGAGTAGCATTCAAAGAAAGAAATTTACCTGCCTTCCTTTTACGAACCTCAGAAAGTACCACCTGCCATCAGGTGGGTCCGTGTGCTCACTCGGTCCCACACTGCGCGTGAGCCTGTGTTGGAAGCTTCAAGAAAGGGCTCCGTGTGGGTCCTGGTCCGGGGGAGAAACCAAGATCAAGGGAGAAAATGAGGGAAGTGTATTTTCGTTTTTCTGACCTGTTTTTGTTTAAGAAGGTATGTTAACACTTCTGAAGGAGAGCAGCCAACTGAAGACAGAGTCTGGAAAATTCCTCCCCCCAAATCTGGTCTGCTGTTGTCTTGGAATGTAAAGACAAGGTTATGTTCTCCTGTACCTACTCTGCGTGGATTACAGAAGGAGCCTTTGTTGTTGTTGTTATTGTTATTATAACTAAGTGGAAGGATTTCAGGAATCCTTACTCTTTGAAAGCATTTCCAAATACTTCTCTTCCTTATGTTTGGGCTGAAGCTGTTGTAGCCCTTTGCTTCTTCATTAATTCTCACATAGCAAGATACTAAATTCTCACAGCAAGTCCAGGAAATGTTCGTTTGCTGCTGAGATCGATAAAGTACACACAGAGTGTGAACGTGGACAAACAGCGATGAATCGTGGTTTATGAATCGAAGACATGATTGTCTCGTATGCCTTCTCGGAACCCTGCCCTCGGTCCCCTTTGCCCTCAACGGAGCCCAGGTTGGTGCCTCTGGGGGTCAGAGCTCCACCTACGATCCCCACCTCCAATGAGATCCAACCTGACTCAGAGCTCATCCTGCCTCGTTGTTCACGTCTTGTCCCCTGGATCCTCAGACTTTCTAAAACACACCCTGAACTCACGGCTACCTCCACATCTTCCCTGCAACTCGGTTCCTTCACAGAGATTGTCTTTCTCTCTCTTGGCCTCTTGCGAGAAAATTTGATTCCTCATCCCAGATTCAGGTTTCTGAGGACTATCCCGATATCGTCGAAATGAGCATCTCCCCACGTCAGGCTTTCGGAGCCACTTATTGGCTCCTCTGTTAATGAATGTGAGGACGATTTGCTGTGGATTACAGACACCGCTTGCACTGCCGCCTTCTTCAGGAGATTCCGGATTCCTTGAAGACCGCCCTCGGTGTATGAAATTGAAATAGCAATGGTTTATCAAATACGTATGCATATTGCCCTATTCATAGATGTTTCCCAATGTTCATATTTATTGTGACTGTCATAAAATAGTAATGAGTTCTAACTTCTTTTCTTCGGACCCACACAAGTAAACACCTACCCAAGTTGCTGGAGTTAGCCAGCAATCCACCATGATGGCATCCAAAGAAATAGTGCATCTTAACCTAAAAGTACGCGTTAAACTGCTTTGGAAATTATAAGGCACCATAGTTAAACTAACTGGGATTACACTGAGAATTTTAAGTATCGACCCCCCCCCCCCCAAACCACATCTATTTCTCTCTCTTTTCCAACTATAGAAATTATCTTACTTTACAAATTTTACAAATCGTTTTCTTTTCGCTCATGGGTTAGCCTTCTTTCTGAGGCTTGAGAGACCACGGCACTGGCCGGCCAGACAAGCGGTGTTGGCTCTTCCTGAACGAGACACCTGCTGTGGTCAGTCTGCTGTGAGCCTGCCGGAAAAACCAGCTCGGGTGTCCCAGTCTGCAGGCTGGTTCAACAAGGGCCTGGCTCCCCTGACTTGCCCTTGAGATTAACTTGGGACTGAAGTACATCTAATGCCTACTGGATGCTGGTCTTGTTCATCTTGAGGATGTGGAAGATTTCTGGAGAGTTCTGGAGTTATCCCAGAACCCTGATTTGCTTGCAGTTTCAAAGGAATACAGTGCGTGGTACGTGAAAAAAAAAATATGTTATCTTACTTATTTTGAGAGACAGACAGACAGACAGAGAGAGAGCATGAGTAGGGGTGGAGCAGAGAGAGAGAATCCCAAGCAGGCTCCGCGCTGACAGCACAGAGCCCCAGGCAGGGCTTGAACTCACAAACCGTGGGATCGAGACCTGAGCCAAAAGCAGAGTCGGATGCTTAACCGACTGAGCCACCCAGGCACCCCCATGTGTGGTACTTTTAAAATCTGTCCACAAAATCGGCCCTTTTCCTGCCAAAGGAGGAGACCAATTCTTCTCCCCTTGACTACGGGCTTGACTTAGTATCTTGATTCTAACAAACAGAATGTGGCAAAAGTGATAGTGAGTAACTTCTGAAACCAGGTCATAAAAGACAGCAGCACTTCCATCTTATCTCTCTCTCGGATCGCTAGCCAGGTCTCAAGGGTAACCTCTCAGCTCTTGGAGAGGTTATGACAGCACGGAACTGAGATTTCTTGCCGACAGCCGGTACCAATGGACCAGCCACGTGAGAATGCCATCTCGGGAGTGGATCCTCTAGCCCCAGTCAAGCTGGCTGACAAGTTGCTACGACCATGGGAGAGACTCTGGCTGAGCTGAGCCAGCACCTACCCACCTGTGGGGCTCTCAGGCTCCAGAGCTACAGAAACGATAAAACAGTGGAGGATCTTTTTTGTCCCAAGTCCGCTAAGTTTTTGGGTAGTTTGTCATCCGTCTGGCCTTAACTAATACAGGATGTGGTATCTGGAAGCGGGGTACCGCCATAACAAGAAACCTTCAACGTGGGCTTGGATTTCGAATTGCCCAGGCAGTGGGTGTATGGAGGACCTCAAGAGGAGTTGAGTGAAAGCTTACCTGTTTTGAAGAGGTTGTTAATAGAAGCCTCACGGCTTTTGACAAGATGGCAAGTGATGGCTAAAAGGAGAGTGAGAAAAATGTTCTTGGAAACTGGAAGGAACAAACTCTTATATTGTAGTGGTGTCGGTTTCGGCAGCCACGGTGAAGGTAGAGTGGAAGGCAAAAAAGGGAGCTAGTGAATTGGGGTATATAGCTGATAGGATTTCTAGGCAGACCTTTAGAGGGATTGCCTGGCTTCTGCTTGGCTGCTTGCAAGAGAAGATACTAGAGAGAAGGTTCTAGAAGGTTCTCTAGTACCCGAGAAGGTGCCAGAGGAGGTTCTGGAATCCTAAAGGAGACAAAAATTGCTGTTTTGAAAAATCCAGACTCTCCATCAAATGATGCCAAAGTTAAAAATGGCTCTGGGGCAAAGATCAAGTCCAGAGCAGGATCAGGGGAGCTCGATGTGAAGAGGTAGCCTGCCAGGGGTGTGGCTGTAAATTCCTTTGTTAAGATTGCAGAAATACCTAATAGGTACCTTGGAGACCATTCGGAAAATAACGTTCCTGAAAATCTTCAGAGTGTTGTCTCTTCCTGGGGTCAGAGGAAGTCCAGGGTAGAGAAAGGCGTATCTCAAAGATATTTGGAGTTGTGATGTGTGTCTAAAGGAGTGAATGCTTGCAGGGATCATAGGAGAAACACAACAGTTCTTTAAGCATTTGATTGGCAAAAACATTGCTTGCTTGAACTACAAAGGATAGAAACAGTAGAATTGAAAAGAGACTTTTAGAACCCCGAAATTTCTACAAGCAAGAAGCAGGCTGAGAAAACTATTCAGCTGAAAACACAAGCTGCCTTTCATGGAAAAGAAAGAATAATTAGAGGAAAACCGAACGCTTGGAAGGGGAGTCACAAGCTATGGATGGAGATGGTTCCCCGCCATGACTATGCATCAAGGAACCGTCACACGTGCCTTACTAGACTTCAAAATTGCCACGGACCGGTGCCTCCTGTGTGTCTTGTGTTCTACCATTTTTAAAAGGGGGTGTTGGCACCGGGTACCTGAGTTTGTCTCACCATTATATATGGGTGTGGGGCACAGTTGACTTGTCTCTTCAGCTGCAGGTCCTCAGACAGGGAAGACCAGGATTCAAGTGAGCACATCCTAAGAGCTTCATCCGAGACTCAGCTTGACTTAGACGCCAAGATCCTCTAACGCGAGTCCCGGTTGGTGGTGTGATAAATAAGATTGGGGGTAAGTGTGGGAGGGAGTGTGTGTGTTTTGCATGTGGGAGGAAGGTTAATAATTCATTGTTAGAGAGCAGACTCTGGTGGCTTTATAATACAGCAAAACTTTGGTCTGGAAGCATAATTCCTTCTGGAAACACGCTTGTAATCCAAAGCACTTGTATATCAAAGGTGATTTCAAGAACCATTGGCTCACTTGTGATCATGTGACGTGCGGTGTCACGTGCTACTCATATTGCAAGACGTCGCTCGTTTATCAAGTTAAAATTTTTTAGAAATGTTTGCTGGTCTTGTAGAACCCTCACAGAACTTGCAGTCCAAGGTTTTACCATACATGCCCAGAGGTGGGAATCCCTGTGGACCATCTTGGAAGCTGGCTAGTACAGTGTGATCACAAGTGATTGTTCTTTATTCTACTATGTTTGGGGACAGCTTCTTATGCAACAGCAGATAACTAGTAGACAAACAGACCATAATGGAATATTTTGTTTATTCCTGATGATTCTAAATGAGAGGCACCATTGTCTCCTGCCTCCTTCTCTCCGTGGAGGACCAGGAGCTGGCAGGGACCAGAAGGTTCCACACGGGCTCCCATCTTAGTCAAGCTCTCTAGTTGGAGAGGTGTACCAGGCACTCCAGAATCTCTGGAATGGGCTTGACGTCCTAGTCACCGGTGCTGGGGCATAAATCTTGACGATTGGTTTTGTTCAGTTTTATGAATATCCAGTTTTATTCATCTGTTTTCTAATTTTGTACACTTCAGATTTTTCAGTTTTATCCTAAGTTCCACTCTTGGGTTCTAAAGCTTTTGTATTCCCTGTGGTAAACAAATGTCATTTGCCTTTAGACTAAGCTTTTTACACCACGTCTTTTTAAATATAAAAGGTATGGAGCTTGCTTCCTACCCAGGCCTTTTCCAGAACCCAGAATGTAAATCAGCCTCCCCAGATAGAAGCATAGAAAAAGAGGAGATCAGAGAAGTACAGCATGTTGTTGCCAACAAGGTGGAAAATTCATCCGAAATGACAGAAATCCTGTGTAATGATGAATCTCTGAGGATTCCTGTGTCACAGCAAACTAGCTGATCGGCGTGTGCAATTGAGCTATCGCTTAATATCAATACTTACACTCCCCTTTGAATTGAAAATGAGGCAATTAAAAGTTCCTAAATTCCTTGTTTTCAATTGCTTCTGGTCCCCTTGGGTTTGCCATAGCCCAGTTTTGTGCCTCTTATTTTGAGAAGCCCTGTCTTGCAAATTTGAAAGTTCATAGACTCTATTTTGAAATAGACTGCCTTCCAGAAATAGATGTTACTTTATTATTTTCCACTCCCTCTGGGATGTCTTGACAAAAATGGCAAAACCCAAAGACTTCCTGAAGGCTAATCTTTTTTCTGGGTCATATGATTCTTTTCAGTTTTCATCTGGAGAGGGTTTTCTGATAACAACAGGTTTGGCTGTCGGTGAACTGGAGAAAATCCTGTTGCTTTCGTATTAACAATGAGTAGAATGCCGGCGCAGTACGGCTATTTGCTTAACACAATAGAAGTTGGTACAGAGTAGACTTACAGGAGTCAAATAGACCGTGTGGGAAAATCTGTATTCGTGCAACTGAGTCAAAAAACACTTCTGAATGCAGAACCGCTGACCAGACTGTAGCAAACAATTTGGTCAACTTTAATTCATATCCGAAGATTAAATTGGATTAAGAAGATGCCTACGAAGAAGTGGTTAAATACTGCAATCAGCAGGGATCTGCAACCCAAAAGGGGGGGAAGAAAAGAGAAGAGTCAGTGAAATGAAACATTAGAAACGCAAAACAATATGCAATTAATAATGGCTGTCTCAGAGGCAGGTGTGTTACAGGGGGAAACCACAAAAGCACGAGCGATCAAAGATGCTGAAGTCCTCAAACTCATTACTCACATGCATCATGAAGTGGAAAGCAAACAGTGATTAGATTACAGAGATGCTCTCGCTACTGATATTTTTAAGCTTCTGCCTCTGTTGGCTAAACAGTTTCCAAGTGGATATGAATGTAGTTCAGCCTGGTGTGTCTGAGTTTATTGGCTAGACATAGCCTTCCAGATATGGCTTGAATAAATCACTGCTTTACCTCAGGCAGGTTGCCAGCCCAGGAAGGCCTATGAGGTTGTGGGGTCAAGAGCGAGACCCGGGCCAGGAGTCAGGAGGTTCACCAGCTGGGCATGAATGGATTTAATAACGCCGTGGCTCCCAATTTCCTATTGACAAAATGCAAGTCTGAGTTCCTCTTCACAAGCTGGTGGAGAAAGAGTCAAATATAATTGCACACATACGTGCACACACTCACGTGCACGCACACGCTCTCGCACTCACATGCAAATATACACACACACACAAATACACACACACACACACAAATACACACACGCGCAAAAGCACTGTAGCATTCTTTTTTTTTTTTTTAACAAGTCTAGTCAATGAAAAGGAACTTTATGAGGGTCCCACAGCCACAGGGCTCGGGCAGAAAGCCACTCTGCAGGAGGAGTGCTGGGTTTAGAGGATGTCACATTGTAGTCGGCCCATATAAAAACTAGCATAATAAATTCTAATTCTTAAGGTAAATAGATTATTGCTTTTATTATTCAAATGACACCATGATGTCATTTCCTCCAATGGGGTCCTTGCCTCCAGGCAAGCAGGTAGGGAGGGTGATCCTGAAACTAATGTAGGTTTTAAGACTCCAAAACCACAGGCTGGGGGAGGAGGAAGGGAGTGGAGGTAGGTTCCGTGATGCGAGGTGCACTGACCTCCACAGCCTCTGTGTGGAATATAATTCCTGGGGGACGCTCGGTAATGAACAACCCAAAGACTGGCCTAGCACACACACGTGTTCCAGTCCTTTAGAGTCATGGTCAGTACACATCCCAGTGTGCGTGAGGTCTTGCTGGGAGTTAAAACCAGCTGAAGTCATGGAGGAAATAAAGGTTGAGTTTTAGGTGCAGCCATTTGGGGACAATTCATACTTTGTTTTATAGCCAGAGATCTCAGCGACAGATGTCCCTGGTCATGACCGAAGCAAAGAGGAGGCTGGGGCAGCACAAATCAGCCAGTGTGGTATTAAAACAGGGTTTATCAACCTCTGATTTACTGACACTGGGCCAGAAAGTTCCTTGTGTGGGGGGGGGGGGCATGCCATGCACTGTAAGGTGGTTCACAGCTTCCCTGGCCTCCACCTGCTGGAAGCCTGTGGCAAACAGTCTACTCTCCCAAGTTGTGACAACCAAGAGATGTCCACGGACATAGCTGAATGTCCCCTGGGGTACCAGATTATTCTTATTTGAGAACCGTTGCTCTAAAAACATCTCACAAAGCTGACCCATGGATTACTAGTCGTATTTGTATAGCAGTTGGAAGAGCCCAAGTCTTAAATTCAGATTCTATATTAGTAAAAGGTCAATAGCATACTTAAACTATTTTTACAGCAATTTTAAATGTGTATATGCTTCAGATACTAATGTGTTTTTGAAATTGAAAAGACTATTGCCTTCTTATTAATAGACCTTTTTATATTTTAATCAATAAGCAGGGCCATCCACTTACTGGATTACTCTCTTTTTAATTCTGTTTGCCTTATTCCAAAATAAGATTCAGGAAATAGTGTATCAAGAAATAAAGTAATACTATATAAAATCAAACACGTTAAAATGTAATAGCTGAAGTTTTCCTTCAAAACTTTATGTATCTGAGAGTTTTGTTTTTCTTTTATCACCATGCTAGCAAGATGTCTTTAAAAAGAAACGAATTTAGGGGCGTCTGGGTGGCTCAGTCGGTTAAGCTTCCGGCTCTTGACTTAGGCTCAGGTCATGATCTCACAGTTCATGGGTTCAAGCCCCACATCAGGCTCTGAACTGACAGTGTGGAGCCTGCTTGGGATTCTCTCTCTCTCCCTCTCTCTCTGCCCCTCCCCCACTCGTCTGCTCTGTCTCTCTCTCTCTCTCTCTAAATAAAAATAAACTTAAAAAAATAATAAAAGAAAAGAGAAACAAATTTAAAACATAGATTTCCAGTCTCCATACACTTTGAACAACAGGAACATAGCTAATACATGCACACGTGATGGTTGATTTTATGTGTCAACATGACTAGGCCAGGGGAGGCCCAGAAAGCTGCTTGGCTATTATTTCTGTGTGTGTCTGTGAGGGTGTTTCCAGGAGAGATTAGCATTTGGGTTGGTGGGCTGAGGAAAGCTGTCCTTACCAAGTGGGTGGGCATCATCTAATCCACTGAGAGACCAAACAGAACAAAAAGATGGAGGGAGGTTGGACTCACTCTGACTGTTTCACTGAGATGTCATCTTCCCCTGCCCTCAGCATGCCTGGTTCTCAGACTAGAATGTATGCCAGCTCAAGGCTCCCGGGCCCCGGAACTAAACACTGGCTTTCTCATGTCACCAGCTTGTAGATACCAGAAGGTGGGACTTCTCAGCCTCCATAATATAATAAACTCCTTTATATACAAATATAAATATGTGCATATCCATATATATATATATGGATATGAATATGTGCAAGCTCCCTATCTATCTGTGTTTATGTCTCTATAGCTCACTGGCTCTGTTTCTGGGAGAGCCCTCCCTTTTAACTTCAGAATGTTGCATTACTTGAGAAGATGGTCTTTGCAGATGTAATTGAGTTAAGGATTGGAAGTTGAGGTCATCCTGGATTTAGGTGGGTCCTAAATCCAATGACTCCTTGGAAGAAGCAGAGAGGACACAGGTCAGGGAGAAGCGATGTGAGGATAGAGGCAAAGACTGGAAGGATGCATCTATAGGCCGGGGACTGCCAAGGATTGTCTGCCATCACTCGAAGCTGGAGAGAAACATGGAATAAATCCTCCCTCAGAGCCTCCGGAAAGAAGCATCCCTTTGGCACCCCCAAATTTCAGACTTCTGGCTTCCTGAACTGTGAGGGAATAAGTTTCTGTCCTTTTAAGCTATCCAGCATGTGGCGATATGTTACAGCATCTCTAGGAGACTAATACCGTGCGTGTGTTGGCATGGGTCACTGTCTTAGGGTTGTTGTCACTGAACACCATAGCCTGGGGGACTTAGAAACAGCACACATTTGTTTCTCGCAGTTGTGGAGGCTGGGTGGTCATAGACCCAGGTGTCAGCAGACAGGGTGTCTGGTGAGACTCCTTTGTTTGCAGATGGCTTTCTTCTCATTAAGTTGTCACGTGGTAGAAAGAGAGAAAGATCATCCCTCCGTGTCTTTTCTTATAGAGGCACTACTCCCATTTATGAGGGTCCCGCTGTCATGATCTAATCAATCCCCAAAGGCCTCACCTCCTAATACCATCACATTGGGGACTTTGGGTTCAACATACAAATTTTAAGGGGACATAAACATTCAGTCTATTGCGGTCTTCTTGCCATGAATTCCCGAGAATTTCATTGCTTGCCCACATCCTTGCTCAGGTCTGTGTGGATTTTTATTGCGGCCAATCCCTCGGTTACCAGGGTATAATGAAATATTCTGCACAAGGAAGGGATAGGTATTTCTTTAAGCATTAGGAGACATGGACATGTCTTCTAACCACATAGGATGTCTGGTTATTTTTGAAGATGCTATGGGAAAACCATGTTGGGAAAGTCGCTCTCTCTCACTTCAAGGGGTTCAGCACATTCAGTTAACACGGATGACACGTAAGTCTTGTGTGATGTATTCTGCTTCAGAAATACAATAATCGTTGAGGGAAATTCAGTTCACTGGGTTACAATACCTCCTGAAGTTTTGTCCCAAAAGGAAGACGGATATGCATTTGAAATCCTGTAATTATGGGATAGATGGTGAAATCCTGTAATTGTGGGATAGATGGAAGACTGGCCAACAAAAGTAGCTCTGGGATGCTGATGTGAAATCATTAAACGACGGGTTTCGCATCCATAGGGAAGCAAGGTCTGTGGGCTTCTCCTTAGGCTTGGCACACAACGGGCACTCACATTGGAAGAGCCAAGGAAGTTTGGGATAGTTCCTGCCAAATGACCCCCTCCACCCCTTTTGCAACTGAAGAAAACAAATCAGGAAGAACAATTGTCATGAAATTCGGTGACAATCTGCTCACCTGCCATCTTTAAATTTATTGCTTAAAAGGCGCAGATGTGTGAAGTGTGATTAGCTTTCCTCCAGTAACGCCAAGCTGCCTTTGCATCAGAGAGAACATTTATGAAAATCCCAGCTAGGTGTCTACCTTTTGAGGGGCTCATTTTCGGTTACGACAATTTGGAGGAAATGTCACAAATTTTCAATTTGTAAAGTAATATTCTCCCTTTTGAAGTATTTGTGATCTTCGGAAAATGGAATTTAACGTTTATGTGTTTATGTTTTGACCACTAGCTATTTCATCAGTAGTGAAATACTGAAATCTGAAATTATAACTTATTGCCATATTATACACACACATAGATGTTCAGGAATTGAAAGAACTTTCAACAATAGCCAAATTATGGAAGGAGCCTAAATGTCCATCAACTGATGAATGGATAAAGAAATTGTGGTTTATATACACAATGGAACACTACTTGGCAATGAGAAAGAATGAAATCTGGCCTTTTGTAGCAACGTGGATGGAACTGGAGAGTGTGATGCTAAGTGAAATAAGTCATACAGAGAAAGACAGATACCATATGTGTTCACTCTTATGTGGATCCTGAGAAACTTAACAGAAGACCATGGGGAAGGGGAAGGAAAAAAAAAAAAGTTGGAGAGGGAAGGAGCCAAACCATAAGAGACTCTTAAAAACTGAGAATAAACTGAGGGTTGATGGGGGGTGGGTGATGGGTACTGAGGAGGGCACCTGTTGGGATGAGCACTGGCTGTTGTATGGAAACCAATTTGACAATAAACTTCATATTAAAAAGAAAGAAAATTCTGAAACGGTAAATAAAATGTAAAATAAATAAAAAGTAAATTAAATAAAAGGTCTTTTACTGTCCTGTTCCCTATTGCTATTGAAGAGAACCCAGCTTTAAAGCAGAATCACCTACACTTTTTTGAGGTAAGTATATTTATTTTTAAAGCTTAGATTTCAATGGATCTACAGGTAATCTGACCCACATTGTAAAATGTGACAGTCATAGCACAACCATCAAAACACATTTGGGTCAAATTAGATTAAATTGCATTATCTGACTCTGTTGTCAATAAAAATACACTCCAAAATCTGTGCTCTCTGGTCCAATACAAGATCAAGCAATTTCAATGTTGGAGAGATGGAAATGTTTTCAAATAAGAGGCTCTGGGTATCCTTGAAAAGATTTTTTAAAAAACCAAATTGCTCATTTTTAGTGCAAAGTTTATTTTTGAGGAGTAAACTCGCCTCGAATGCTAAAGGAAGGGGCCATCAAGGAAGCCGACAGGCTCCTGAAATTCACAAGGGGAAAACCTGAGCTCATTTCTCTTCTCTTTCCTCCTATTAACAAAAGTAGCATTTTCTTAACTACCTTATTTTTGGCACACAAAGAATGCTCAGTTTCTTTTCTTTTGATTCCGTTAGTTGACAGGACCGCCAGGTAAAAGAAATGTTTTTAATAAAATATATTCCCTCACTCAGTGTGGACTGGATGTAGCTGAGCAGGGATAAAGATGTTAGTGCTGGCTCCTCTGAGACCTAGAAGATGTTCTCTTTAATCTATTTGATTGTCCCTGAATTGCTGATTGCTGCTCTTTTCTCACCAAGGCACAAAAGGGGAGCTTAATATATTTATATATGTACACACGCAGAATATACAGCCTGTATTAGGCATGCTCATTTGCTTTCTTTTTCACCTCTCTCGGTTTCTGCCTTTCTTCTCACTGTGAGCTGAAAAATGGAAGCAATTTGCTGGAGCCATTCCTAAAGTTCTTCTAGCCAGCATCCTGAGCTGTATAATTGCCGTGATATTTCACCCACACCAGCTGAGATGAGTGAAAACTGTGAGTGGCCTGTGTGGGGGTGCCGATGTGCTGATGTGTCATGGGCAGCAACCCATAAACATTTGTGTCCCATTTCTCCTTGTTACACAGAGGAGCCGCCCCTGCGGCCGTGCCGGGGTCCGTGGGTTTGGGCACACGATCCCCCGTTTGCTCGGAGACCTGAGACGTTAGTGGTCATCGCTGGAATCGCTCTTCGGACAAAGCGAGCATCTTGGGTAGTGATCTACACATCCGTGTAGAAACCCGCACTCTGTGCAAAGATACCTGGTTCCTGTTATAAAAATTAGGCGTCCAAACAAACCATCAGTTTTAGGATAACAAGTTTATCGGTGGGTTTATTGTTTTGGTTTTTTTTTTTAATGTTATAGTTAAAGCCCTGTCTTTGAGCAGTTTCTGATCTGATGGTTACATGGAAATTCCAGGCTTTCTCACGCTTGCCCAGACCCGGGGCCACTCAGTATCTCTCATTACATGCCCTTCCCCGAGACAGATTTCTTTCCTTCCACCTTCCAGACAGACAATTCCCTTTGCTGGTTAATTACTATGCTGACGACATCCCCCCAAATGTATTACGCTTCATGGATCAACACTGTCCCATTGTCCCTCTATTGTATGTAAATGTTTTCATCAAAAGAGATCGGATCACCTCTCCATCATTTATAGTGTTCATTTTACGCGAGAGCTGGACTCAAAGGCAGCAGCATTTCTCAGCAGCCCCCCACTTCAATCATTCCCCAAACCTCCCTTTCTGGCTCCCGGCATCTTGTTATACGTCGCGTTTCTCGGGCTCAAGACAGTTCTGGATGCATTCGCCCATGACTGTATGTTGCATATGCTTTGGCCGCACAGCGATGACCTGACAGTTATTGTAAAAACGCGAAGCCCCAGGCTCACCTGCGCTTTCAAGCCATTTTCACTAGTTCAATGTCACATAGTTTCACTCATTCATCTGCTCCATGACAGGCACCTTGGGGGGGGGATAAAGAGGACACGACAGAGACGAGTGCGATATGGCTCCTGCTTCAAGGAGCTCCGAGTCTGAAAGTGGACAAAGAGATACAACCGTCCCCTGGCGGCTTGTCGGATAGGAAGCTTCTCGACCTGCGAGGAGCTCATCCGGCAGCCCTAGGCTTGAGGGAGTACTCCAGTGCTCCCGGCCTGCACGTGCCCTCACAACATGTGTCCTTCCTGTGCTCGTCTGCAGACCCGACACTCAGGGCTCAGGTGTTAGTGGAAACCCTGATGTAACAGACTCAGCACAACTAGGACATTTCTTTCTGCTTCCAAATGTTGCCCCCCCCCCCGCCCGCCCCGGGGGGACTCAGGCGTGATAGTCTGCAAGGAGCTGAAGATGAAAAGGACAGCTCACCTGCAGGAGACACCTATGTGTTGGTGCGCTTCCAGCCACGCTCCGATGGGGAATACAGCGATCAAAATACCCGTAAGAGATGGAAGAGAGTATAGAAGCATATATAAACGCACATTTTTATAATGTGCGTGGGATAAAAAAGATGTGATGTGACAGGAATTATTTTACGTGTCTCTTTTATAATGCAGATAACACTACAGAGGGCGCAAGCTCCCATGCATAAAGGTATTTATCCTGTGAATAGCACCTATCATTTAATTTACTAAGGTTAGCTCTTTGTTTCAAGGCGGGTTTCATTCACATCAGGTTTCGACAATTGTATTTTCTATTTGTCTTTCATTTCATTTTATCAGGGAAGTTTAGCTCTAGGGTGAACTTGTAAACCTACCACTGCATTTCTCAATCTCTAGTCAAAAAAGCAGAGACTGTTGCCAAAACAAAGCCAAAAGGTTCCCTGCCTCCTGCGAAGTAGGAGCGTGTGGATGTAGATTAGATACAATAGAACGCAACAGAATGTGAACGGGCTTGAGGAAAAACGCATTATGACCCCAAGCTTGCTTCGTCCATTTCCTGGCTGTGTGGTCTAAGGTGGTTCACTAACCACTCTGGTTTTCAGTTTCTTCATCCCTACAGGAGTACAGTCATGCCTACTCCATGGATTCACTGCGAGGATTAAATTAGATATTATATACAAAACGCACGCAGCAGATCGTTATACTATACACACTTATCTGACTCATTCTTAAAAATGCAATTGAGGGGGCGTCTGGGCGGCTCAGTCGGTTGAGCCTCCGACTTCGGCTCAGGTCATGATCTCGCGGTCTGTGAGTTCGAGCCCCGCGTCGGGCTCTGTGCTGACAACTCAGAGCCTGGAGCCTGCTTCAGATTCTGTGTCTCCCTCTCTCTCTGGCCCTCCCCCGTTCATGCTCTCTCTCTCTCTCTGTCAAGAATAAATAAACATTAAAAAAATTTTTTTAAATGCAATCGATAACTAGAAATGTTACAACATTTTCAAGGCTCGGAGTGCTTCCTAAAGCAGATTTTTCTCCTGAAAGGTTGTATTCCCAAAGAGCGATGTGCCCGGTTTTTCCACCTGCCCAGCAACACTGGGTACTGTCACATTCGCTAAGCAACTAGGTTGAAAACATATACATTTTCAAGTGCTGTATTTTGAGTTCTATTGATTATCAGTAGGTTGAACATTTTAATAAAACAAAACAGATTTATGGTCGTTTGAATTCTTTCACAACTTACCATTTTGGTTTCTCCCCATTACTCTATTACAGTATTCATCATTTTTGTTAAATATAAATTAAAAAAAAAAAAGGGAGAGCAGGGGAGAAGGGCAGAAGGAGAGACAGAACGGATCCCAAGCCGACTCCACACTCAGCACGGAGCCCAGCACAAGGCTTGATCCCACAACCCCGGGATCGGTAGCTGAATCAAGTCAAGAATCAGACACTCAAGAGACTGAGCCATCCAGGTGCCCTGAAAGATAAATTTTTATTATTAAAAAAATTTTTGTAAGTTCACTTATTAATTTTGAAAGAAAGAAAGAGAGTGTGCAGGGGAGGGGCAGAAAGAGAGAGAGGGAGAGAGAGAATCCCAAGCAAGTTCCACACTGTCAGCACAGAGCCCGACAAGGGGTTCGAACTCACCAACCTTGAGATTGTGACCTGAGCTGAAATCAAGAATCAGAGCTTAACTGACTGAGCCACCCAGCTGTCCCTTAAAGATGAATTTTTTAAAACATTTTTTATGCATTAGAAGCATTAAGCCTTTTACTGTCTTCTATATTGTGAAAACATTTCCAATGTTGTTATTGTTGTTTGTATTCATAGTTTTTAATAACTGTTTTTCCCTCACCAGAAGTTTTTAGGTTTTATGAAGACAAGTGTGTTTGGCCTTTCTTCATGGCTCCCTTTCTGTAAAATTATAAGACCTCTCTCACCACAAGATTTTATAAGAGATTTTCCGGTGTTTTGTTGGCAAAACATCTGGTTACTTTCAGGCTCTGCTTTCCCTGCCTTGTTTTGACTTCTGGAATGTTCCACACTGACCAAGCCTTCTTCTTTTTAATCTCAGATGCCAAGTGTCTCTTAGACATTCTTCAAAATCTCTGCCCCATCGGTGGACCTCTTCTCTGAGAGGGCTGCAGATTTGTTTTCTTTCTTATTTTTCTACGTCTTCTATCATTACCATGGGATTTGAAGAAAGATTTGGGCCTAACCAAAGGCTCAGCCTGCCATCTGATAAGCAGAGGCCAGCGCTCCTTAAATAATAGGTATTTTAAAATGCTTGTTGAGGGGGCGCCTGGGTGGCGCAGTGGGTTAAGCGTCCGACTTCAGCCAGGTCACGATCTCGCGGTCCGTGAGTTCGAGCCCCGCGTCAGGCTCTGGGCTGACGGCTCAGAGCCTGGAGCCTGTTTCCGATTCTGTGTCTCCCTCTCTCTCTGCCCCTCCCCCGTTCATGCTCTGTCTCTCTCTGTCCCAAAAATAAATAAACGTTGAAAAAAAAAAATGCTTGTTGAGTACGAATATGGACACATGTGGGAGTTGTGGATTTTCTGTGCGCTCCAAAGGAATTAAATAAATTCATTTCTTTCCGTCTAGAGCTTTGGAATGGCTTAATGGTGCCTTACAAATCTGGACTGTTCTTTAAAAATAAAATGTAATAAACACTGGGAAGATGAGGACAATATTACCGGTTTTCAGCTGGAAAATATAAACTTCCATTTAGTACTTAAAATAGTGGTTGTATCTTGTTTTGTTTTGTTTCGTTTACGAAGTGCGCCAGTTCCGTCCTAGGGTCCCTACTAAAAGCATTTACCGCCTACCGGCCTGCTACTGTCACAGGCTTTCACTATTAGCTGGCTTAGCCACTCTGCAGCTCTCACTATTAGCTGGCTTAGCCACTCTGCAGCTCAAAGTCGGAGCCTATAGACCAAGTTGAGTAACTTCTGCTTTTCCTCTCGTCGCCGATGACGGCATGCACCGTGGTCCACCCTTCAGGGGTCTCCTTCTGCTCTTAGCTTGATGTAGAATCCCTAGACTTGGCTTGAGGGAGCCCCTGGGAGGCGGTTCCCGCCTGCTGCTTCTGGTTTTCAAAGCTCCCCCCCCACGACCTTCTTTCAGTTCTTCCGATTCCTCCTGCCTCCAAACCTTCAAGCCCGGGGTTCCCTGCACCTGCGGCATTTTCTCCCCCGTGTTGAGCTTCACGTAGACAACACCACCCACGTCTCAGGGAGCTCCCCGGGTAGCCCGGCCACATGCTCCCTGGCCCTGCCAGACAGCTTCTCCCTCCCTGTCCTGCAGTTTCCTTCCTGCCCCCGTAGCAGTTCTCAAGAACGCGCCCCCTGGTGGCAGAAGCCATCCAATGCCATCTTTTTGGTCCCTCAAAACACCGCGCCTACCGGGTCAAGGAAAGACGCGAAACGTTGTTTGAATGAGTGAGAGTAACTTAGCGGTCAGGAGGCTGTCTGTGAGTCCTCGTGTGTGCATTGCACTTGAGAGTGTGGAACGCAAGCATGGTAGTGACCAGATGCCTGCTTACCCACCGACCCACCCTGGCCAGCCAGGCCTCGTGGGTGGCTCAGTAGCCGTCAGGAAATGCTGTGGTCCCCGTGCGCGTTTCTGCCCAGGAAGACTGGCGTTGTAATGGTCCTTATGTCCCACCTCACGAAAATGAAAGCAATGTGAAGTTGACATTTACCCCTTGAATCTGTGCCCTTGTTTTCCCCATCTTTACATCTTCCCTTTAGGGTGAGTAATGTATTTAAAACCCTTAAAGGGGACCTGGGGGGCTCAGCCGGTTCAGCATCTGACTCCTGGTTTCAGCTCAGCTCAGGGATCCCAGGGTTTGTGAGTTCAAGCCCTGCGTCGGGCTCCACGCTGACACTGGGGAACCAGCTGGGGACTCTCTCTCTCCCTCTCTCTCTCTCTCTGCCCCTCCCTTGCTTGTGTTGTTTCTCTCTCTGTCAAAATAAATAAATAAACTTAAAAACAACCTGAAAACACTCGTTCCTTTAGTGACTAACTTCTGTATAAAGCCTTCAAACCTACAGATGGCAGGTCTGGCGACGCTCCTGTCTGTGCCCAGTGACACCGGGACGCGACCTCACTTCCTTCTGTGTAAATGCGAACGTTTCACGAGGTAAGCGCGAGATGTGGACCAACCCCCCAGAGAGGAGCTGTCGTCACGTGCTTTCTTCCTCACGTCTGCGCAAGTATTGGAGGCGTCGAAGTTTCCCACCTCGTTCTCATTCTCTCTCTTTTTAAAATAGGGTGTTGCAGCCATTGGATGGATAATTCTAGTGGTGTGCTGGAGTCTGCTCAGACCTGCCCAAGAGCTAATTTGTTAGGTATTTAGGCACTTGAGGACCACCATGTTGGTAGCTCCATATCACCCATGGCCAGAATCTCACCATGAAAATAAGCAGATGCCACAAACCATGATCGACTAACCTCGCGCCCCCCTTTGGACAGCCAGTTACTGGGCCTTTACCAGCATACCATGAAGGATGCGTGAAAGGCCTGTCCTCCGCCGAGGGATATACGCCCTTCTATGCTGTGTTTCCAGAAAGCCACACCAGCATGTGCGTACTTTCTTTGCCCAAATGTACGCTGTTCCAGGTAAATATTTGCGTCTCAACGGTGTCTTTCCCTGGTGACCTGGGACCCTAACTTATTTCTTTAGCATGTATCTCTGATACCCTGAAGAATCATAATTAACCTGATTCTTATTAAAAATGAGTAAAGAGGGGCGCCTGGATGTCTCAGTCAGGTAAGCATCTGACATCGGCTCAGGTCACGATCTCGCGGTTCATGGGTTCGAGCCCCACGTCGGGCTCTGTGCTGACAGCTCGGAGCCTGGAGCCCACTTCGG
The DNA here is from genome assembly GCF_014898765.1 of Herpailurus yagouaroundi. Lineage (NCBI taxonomy): Eukaryota > Metazoa > Chordata > Mammalia > Carnivora > Felidae > Herpailurus > Herpailurus yagouaroundi. Next base: position 5,775,041 of record NW_024412405.1, on the reverse strand, counting down.
ATTCTGTGTCTCCCTCTTTCTCTGCCCCTCCCCCGCTCACACTCCGTCTCTCTGAAAAATAAACATTAAAGAATTGTTTTTTAAAAAACGAGTAAAGGGGCGCCTGGGTGGCGCAGTCGGTTGAGCGTCCGACTTCAGCCAGGTCACGATCTCGCGGTCCGTGAGTTCGAGCCCCGTGTCAGGCTCTGGGCTGATGGCTCAGAGCCTGGAGCCTGTTTCCAATTCTGTGTCTCCCTCTCTCTCTGCCCCTCCCCCGTTCATGCTCTGTCTCTCTCTGTCCCAAAAATAAATAAATGTTAAAAAAAAAATTAAAAAAAAAAAAAAAACAAAACGAGTAAAGAAACCTGGGGGAAGCTTCGGAAGGTCCTTGGAGCTGCCTGGCTTCAGTCCTGATTCTGGTTCTGGCCTCAACCAGGTGTGTGTATGGCCTGGACCAAGTGACCTAACCTGCTTGTGCCATACTTACCTCATCTGCAAGATGAACATAGCATTGCTTATCGTTCTGGACTTTGCAAAGATAAAATGAACTTATGTACGCACGTGTATACATGTACCTTACATATCCGTGGATACGATTGCACGCATTCAATTCCACATAGTGATCGGTAAAAAATTAATTCGTATTAGTTCTTCTCTCTTGAGATAACCCGAGACTCACGGAAAAGTCACAAAGACAGCGTAGAGAATGCCTATGTTGTGTTTCCGTCAGCCCTTCTCAAGTGAACACGCCTGGGAACTATGGCAACCTTACTGGAACTGGGAAACAAACGTTGCTGTGAACTGACCTGTGGACCTTCTGGCCTTTTCCCTACTCAGGTCCTTCTGTGCTTCACAATTGCACCCGTTGCACGTCTGTTTCGTGTGCTCTGGTGTGTTACACACCAGGGCTCGGAGGGGCAGGGAGTAACTGACTGGCTTCGCTAAGACGCAACGTGAGGCTTGGGTTAAAACACAAGCGAGAGAGGGCAGAGGACACCTCCCGTGTGCGTGGAAAATGGGTTTCCTGGGGCCTGCAAACGTGTATCCACAAAGGCGTAGATAGTAGTATAGCGAGCGCCGATCAGAGATGGGGCGGAAGGTGTGGGTGCCTGGACAGCTTGGTGAGCGGCACCGTCCTTCCCAAATAGCCATGGCAGAGCGCCTTGCGGGATGGGGTTGTCAGCATCTAGGAGCCAAGGGGAAGGCTTGTATCCTTTCTTCCTCCGGGAGGCAATTGGGTATATTGCCTCCACACCGTGGGCGAGTTGGCCTTCTCCAGCGTTCCGTGACTGCGCAAACCTGCTTGTCAAGTAAGCCCTTTGACTCCCTGGGCACAATGCACAGAAGTCAAGTCGCCAGCGGAACCTTTAGTGAGTGTTTTCTAAAATCCGCGTGTGACTACATAGGACAGTGGTGTGCCCATTGGGGGCAATAGAATGTGTAACATGTATTATTAAGGAGGAAAAAAAATACTTACCTTTGTATCGATTTTTTGCTTATAATTTCTTTTCAACGTAACCGAAATCCATCTGGCTCTGCTTCGACTTTCTAGTTCCTTGGAAATAAACCAAGATGGCAGGGGCTCAGTCACTGGCCCTGTGATTCACTATTCCAATGGTTTGGTGATTTCCGTGGTCTCTCTCCCCCTGCAATTAGGTAAGTAAAAAACACTCCCATTTAAATGCTGGTGGACAGAGTCATACACACTAGCTTCTGGACACCACAATAATTAAGATACCATCTGTGTGTCTGTGCGATTTGCACACAGAAAAGCCTGGAATTATCTGCTCTTCTGTTTAACAGAAAGAACAGGTTGGACAAACTGATGCCAAAAGTAAACACCAATGTTTCAAATGAAAAAAATATTTTGGTAAAAGAGGAGCCATCCTATGTCCAGTTCAACATGAACTCATACCCTCTGCACGCTTTCAAGGTGGAGGACAGGGGTCTGTTTCGGTTAGGTTGTCTGCAGAACATTCCAAGAAACACGGGAACTTGAGATCTTTGGTTTCTTTTCTACCTCCAAATTTCCCATCCCTTCCAGGACCCCCTCCATCACTAATCAGAACAAGGATCCTGTTTTTGTCCCGCCTGCAACCTTCCCCTTACGAGCTCACCAATTAAAAGTGAAAAATCGTGCCTCAGCTGTGAGAAGGTTCCAGCTTCTAAAGAAGATAAACTGGACCAAGGGGCCCCCTTTGTTTCGTTTTCTTTTCTCTGGCAAAGCTACCTTTAAGGTTGCAAGAACATAGCGTGCAATTATTCTAAAACGATATGCTTTGGGATGTTTAATTCATTTTAATCTTCCGTGCATTATGAGAGCTATACTTCTTTTTAAGGCTTTCAGACTACTGGCTTAATTTTCATATCGATTCATTCGGGGACAAAACAAAACTTTGTATAAACCGAATGGAAAATGACTCTTTTGTGGTGAAAAAAAATCTGTGCTTGCATTTAATTATAATGCATGGAAGTGTTCCTTCCTAATTAAACATTTAAATGAAGAGGGAGTATAAATAGAAATTTTAAAAAGCGAGTGAGCACGACATAGTTCATCCATCCCAAGTTGAAGGTCCTCATCAGATCTTGTTATTTATTTATTTATTTATTTATTTAACCATACTCAGAGCTGATGTGATTGTCCGGGGTTTTAAAAGCGTGCCTGCCCATTTTCCGGGGGTGGGATTTTTCAGCGCATATGATAATTACTACATTAACAATATTCCTCACTGACACAGGCTTATCAGGGTGGAGCCTCAAAGTGCTTTATTATCTAATTAAACCTCACAACATGCTGCAATTTCATTAATACATGAAGGGAAACACAGTCGAGTGCTTGCCTTTATTGTGTAAGGTGGAAAAAGGGATGAGAATATAAATTTGAGTTTGGAAATAAGAACACAGTTCAGCCACCAGAGCAGCCTCTCATCTTAAGAAACGTGTAGTTCCGTTTATTAGAAAACGGGGGCAAAACGTAAAAGTCTGTTCGCGTAGAAATGCTCATTTTTCACATTTGTGAAATGAAAGGTAACAGCCTTATCTTATTGAGTCGTCTTGTAGTTCCTGTGCTATGAGATCTTATTTTTCTCTGTCATTTTATTCTACTTCTATTCCCAAGCACACCTTCTTGAGCCAGAGAGTGATCTCAGCATGCTGTTTCATTTTCATCCCTCGATCTGCTTGGTACTGAGCATGTGGCGGGTATTGAACAGATATTTACTTAAGGAAGCAAAAAGCCCTCCCCAGAAGCACTTGGGGGATGTAGGAGAATGTGTGACATACCAAACAGAGGCTCCTTGTCTGTTACGTCTCTCACCGTCCATGGCTAAGAATTTGATAGAAAATCTGCAGTAGAACAGTAATACGGAAATATAAGCTGCAGAAACATGTCCAGAGCCGACGGAGCCCAGTAAGGTCCAGAAAACTTGCATGTACGTATGAGAACTGAGTGGACGCATCAGTCAGCCTCCGTTGTTTAGTAACATCTCAGAGGCTTAGGATCATAAGCATTTTTTATTGCTCGTGAATCTGCGAGCCGACCTTGTTGAAGGTTGGCTGGCCATAAGCCCTTACAAAACAGCCCAGGCTGAGGAACGTGGGCTCTTCTCCACATGGTCTCTCGGGTCCTGACAAGCTAACCCAGGCGTGTTGAAAGAGAGAGAGCAGAAGCTGGCACACCATCACTTCGGCTTCCTTCCTCTGGCCAGAGCCGCAAGGCCAGCCCAGAAGAACAGCGGACAAAGTGCAGTTGCTGATGGGGGGTACAGGATATGGATGCAGGGAAACCATTAATTACGGACTTCACGGTGATCAGCCCACCCCTGCCAATGGCCGTCCCGTTGACATTTCAAGTTAGTGCACAGAGAAGTGTGTGTCCAGTGGGAGAAACAAGGAAACATCTCAACCCAAAGAAATAAAACTCTCTAGGTAACAGGAAGGAGAGATCTTCTCTTTATAAACTTGAGATGGTGAAGGCCCGTCTAAGAAAGACAAAATCTTAGGATTTACGCTGGAGAAGACAACCAGAGCCATTATAGAGTAAGATAAAGCTTCTAGAAAAAATAGATGATGGCATAAAATTAATACCTTCAATATTTAAAAATAGATAACAACATAAAAAAGAGCTAAAAGACAAACTTTAAAACTGGCAAACATTTATGGAAATCGGGTCATAAATTAATACCTTTCCCTACAAATCAATAAGGGATCTGAAGAGGAAATATGTTGAAAAAGGAGCATCAATTGGCCATTAACACATGAAAACAGAAGTCGGACTAATAACAAGACCCAAATTTTAACCATTGCATTGCTAAGGAAGTCAATATTGTCAAAGGACACAGGTTAAATCCTCACTATCAGGCCCTCTCAGTGGAAGTGTAAATTTAAACAGGCTTTCCTGCATAAATCATACAGAAACAGGAATATTACTTTATTAATTACTGGAACCTTATTATGAATTACATTTTATTTTTGCATTAAACTGCCGTTTGTTTGCCTGACCAATACATACATCATCCCTTTGTGCCACTTTACAAGTGGCAAAGCAAAAGCAAATCTAGCTTTTCTGAAATGGTGCTTGTAAGTTCTATCTGTAAGTTATGTGCCTGCTCTTAGACATTTTCAATGCCGTGTAAAACGCACTTCAACTTTTTAGCCTCTCTGCTTCATCTGTAAAATTAAAAAAAAAAAAAAATCTTGCCATCTTTCTCCTCTTTAAGTGGAAGGTGAGTTAATTTGCCCAAATTAGTGAAATCTGATCATCTTCTGGTGGCTTCTAGGTGGCTGTTTATGAGTAGCGGTTGGCCATGTATTGATCCAAACACAGATGGAGAAAAATTCATACATCTTTCTAATAATGGCTCCCTCCCCCCTTTTTGTTTTTGAGAGCTATGTTTCCGACACAGTATGTGGTAATTAGCAATCACTCAATAACTTTTGATAGACTGGTTGTTTTACTGATTGATCTCCTCATTTAATTCGGACTTGTTAAGTTTTATAACCCCGCCTTTTATAGGACAGAACGGAAGTGAAATTCACAAGCCGAACACCTGCTGGAGGTCTCGCGCGAGAAAAGGAGAAAACGCAGAGGCCACTCGTCCCTGGTTTCTGTTGGCAGCCACGCGCAAACCGAATTCTGAAGCCCCGGGATAGGCTTGGCTTCCCACATGCTTGGACTTACCTTTTCAAACCAACTTATAGCACGTTCTTAATACAATTAAATGTAATAAAATGTTTGTGCTCCCTTGTAAAAATTCAGTGATGGACTTGAGAGGTTTTACAAAGCCATCATGAATTTTGATACCTAGAAGTCATGCTCAAATTGTTACATGAATGCAATTTTCCTACCAGAGTCAAGCGCACCTTTCCCTAGGCTTACCTGGAACAGCCTAGGAAAATGAACAGGCAGAAATAGAATGATCTTCCCAGCATTCAGGTATATTTACATGGTTATCTGAACCTGACCCTCACGGGATTGTACATCTGCTTCTGACACGATCAAGCTGGAAAGCATAGGTAGGTTGTTGACTGCTTGAGAGGAAGCTGGATGTCATTGTAATGTTGATGGCTTCTGTGCTGATTTTCTAGCTCATCTGAGGATGGTTCTCGTCAGTCTGCTCCCCGCTTGGGTGGTTCCATCGCTGGCCCCACCAAACTCCGTGTCAGGAACGCTTCACAGTGCGAGGGCTCTCAAGGTGCGGGAACCTTTTCTCCAGTACAAATCATTCCAGGGCTTTCTCTGTGAACGTTCCAAGTCAACGAATGACGGACAACAGTATGAACCCCTTCCTTTCCTTTTCTTCACATTGAGATGTCCCTGTTTACTCTGGAGAGATATTTGGAAGAAACACTGGGGGACGTTTCGCTGTTAAATCCACCGAGTTCGGTTCATACAATTTTTAAAATACCGATTTCACTTCGCTTCTTTGTTTAAGTGGAAATGTGATTACTCGAAGGCTAGGTGCGGCTGCAGTCACAAATAATATAGTTATTTATTTTCCAGAGCGCAGTGTACTAGGATATTGAAGTAGTTTATAATCATCCAAACAAATATCCTTTTGGGGACTTCCCAGCTAGGAGGGCTGAAACGTTTTCATTAGGAGGAAGGGATTTATTCATCCGTAAATCTGTTTCTAGGTAGTGAAACATCTGAGCATTTGCATAAATAACCACTACAGAAATGTAAATGACAAAGGAGGATTTCATTATCATAAACCTCTCGGGCTACCTGAAGGGCTTGGAATGCGGGCGGATCTGGTTTCAAGCACCCTCTCACCTTTACAAGACAATTATCTCGGGCATTTCTGGGGAGAGAAAGAGCCCTACCGTGCTTCTTGGCTACAGTCCTCACATACTAACTAGCTGGATCTTCGAAATGCAATTGAACGGCTCCTCTTGGCTATTTGTGTATTAAATATCTATGTGCAAAATCCTCCTGTGTTTCATCGTGCGTGCGGGCATTCGGTTGCTCTGAGAACATTTCCTGAATTACCCCTGGAAACCCAATGATTATAACAGGACCAGACTAATCAGAAAGCTCTCTCTGCAGCCTGGTCCATTTTGCAAATCACTAGCACACAGATTTCAATTTGCTCACATCATGAAAGAGGAAACTCGTGTGGATTTAAAAGGGAGAACGTCGGACCCATGATGGCAGCGCTGACTGACGCAGAACATCAGCCCCAGAAGGCCGAAAACGAGAAGGCATTCCCTTTGGGCACTGTGTATACAGGCACGAGGTGTGTAGCAAACAGAATTTTCGAAGGGTAGGATCCTGTGGCTGATCAGCGTGCTAGGGTTTCACCCTTGGGCTCTGCCACTAGGTCTGCTCGGGTTTCAAGGGTTGGGGGTCTGTGCTTCAGCCGACCTGCTCCAGGAGATTAGTTCATTTTAGGAAGGACCCTGGAACTTCTCAGCCCATCTGGATCTGTGTGTGTGTGTGTGTGTGTGTGTGTGTGTGTGATGCGTGAGAACTGTACATACACTAAGCCTTCCAAGCCAAGCCTCTCTCTCCTATCAAATTTCCAAGAATCCCCCTTCTCACCCCCCTCAATCCCCTATCCATCCCCCTCCCCAACTTGCTTCCACTGCTTTGCTCCAAGCCTGCAATGCTTTCTAGAAGCCCGGTCGCTGGTTTGATGGCCTTCTCATTCCATCTACTTCCCTTCTCCCTTCACTTCAGGCTAAGCAACGGCACTGTGCCGTCGAAGAAAAAATTTAAAAAGAAGGCATTTTTCACGCTGGCTAAAGCAGAGAAAGCATCCATCCATCCACATTGTCCCCCACTAGAGCGAAGTTAAAAAATAAATGGAAATGCTCAAAAAGTCAGGTGTTTGTGAGCCAGAAAATTAGCTCTGGTTTTCGGTGAAATTCTCATTTAATCACATGGCTTCTGGTAGTTCATAAGTATTAGTCTTGGTTTGTTTCACTGTGTGTGGTTGATGAAGTTTTGGGGTGATGGTGGGGTGGTTCAGAGCCGGTGGCCAAGAAAGAATTCTTAAAGACGTCTTTGGTGCAAAAAGGCAATTCTATTAAAGCACGGGGACAGGACCCATGGGCAGGACGAGCTGCACTGGGGTCCTGATGGGTAACTCATTATTCTATACGCTCAGGTTGGGAGGGGGTCAGGGATAGAGTTAAGTCTCTAAGGTATGTTTCCAGGACCTTGAGGGGCTAGCTGTTGCCAGGGAAATGCCACTTATATTACCGTTTAATAAAGCCTCAGTCATGAGACCCTTCAGATGCATATCAGGGGCCATAAACTTGGAGTAGGACTGCCTGCGTATATCTTGGGGCAGTTGAGATAAAGGAAGTAGACTTACAGGATCCTCGAGGTTGGGATAATGTGAAGCCAAGATTCTCTTTTGCCCCCAGCAAAGTGTCATCATGGAGGCAGCTGAGCTCCTGGAGGGAGGTCACTCTGCCAGTTTCAAGGACTTGTCAATGGGCTGTAGGCGGTAAGGGAATTGAATTTTTCATTTGCCCTAGTTTCCCACATCACTGCGGCAAACACTTTAACCCTTTTCCTTTGTTCGTGGGTAGGTGGGAGCGTCTGAGGAATATCACACAGATCCCACGTGTTGGGGGAGGGGAGGGTGTGCCAGCCTGTGTTTTGCCCTCAACTCGCCCCAAGCTCCCTCATCATAGTGACCGGTGTGGGACAGTTTCATAGGGGACATCTGTCTGGTACATTCATATGAAAAATATATTATGGTAGATGGTCACAATCCTTTATTTCACTTTCTATTATTCCCTACCTCTCCTGAAAGTAAGAGGTGATATTTAACACAAATATTGGGAATTAGGGCATGTTAACAATACTCATTATTTATTTGACTCAGAGTAATAGCACGAATAGTTACGCTTCTTGGGTCTAACTGTGAGTCACTGTGCTAGGTTTTTTACATATATTATGTCCTTAAATTCTACCATCAACTCTACGATGTAGGTTTGGTTATTGTCCATCTTTTACCAAAAAACATGAAGCCTAAAGGGTTGTGTGTGTGTGTGTGTGTGTGTGTGTGTGTTTTAAGTCTTACCTGTTGGGTTTTAGAGCAGAAATTGGGTTTTAGATCAGAAATTGCAAACAGTTTTCCCTTTACTAGGGCTACAGCAGTTCACACTCTTACAAGTCATGTCAAAAGATGTCCATTTCCCACACTCTGTGGGTTTTGTTTTGTTTTGTTTTGTTTTTGAGAGAGAGAGAGAGAGAGCAGGGGAGGGGCAGAGAGAGAGGGAGACAGAGAGGCTCCCCGCCCTCAGTGCAGAGCCTGACCTGGGGCCCGAACCCACAAACCGTGAGATCACGACCTGAACCAAAATCAAGAGCTGGATGTTCAACCGACTGAGCCACCCTGGGCCCCCCACCTTCCCCCACTCTGTGCCTTTTATTTTATATTTTATTGTTTTTTAATTTTAATTCCAGTTAGCTAACACACAGTGTTATGTTAGTGCGGGTGTACAATTTAGTGATTCGACACTTACATACAACTCCCAGTGCTCCTCACAAGTGCCCTCCTTAATACCCATCACCCGTGTTTCCCCCATCTCCCCTCCCCCCCCCCTTGCCTCTGGTAACCATCAGTGTGTTCTCTATACTTAAGAGTCTGTTTCTTGGCTTCTCTCTCTCTCTCCCTCTCTCTCTTTTTCCATTGTTCATTCCACATATGAGTGAAATCATATGCCATTTGGCTTTCTCTGACTGATTTATTTCACTTAGCCTTTGCTCTATCCATGTCACGGCCAATGGCAAGATTCCATTCCTTTTTATGGCTGAGTAATATTCCATTGTATGTATAGACCACATCTTCTTTATCTTTTCATCTGTGGATGGACACTTGGGCTGCTTCCAAATCTTGGCTGTTGTAAACAATGCTGCTATAAACACAGAGGTGCGCGTATCCCTTTGAAATAGCGTTTTTGTATTTTAGGGGTAAATAGCCGGTAGCGCAATTGCTAGGTCATTCCGTTTTTAACTTCCGGAGGACCCTCCATACTGTCTTCCGCACTGGCTGCACAGCCTGCATTCCCACCAACAGTGCACGAGGGTTCCTTTTCCTCCACATCCTCGCCAACCGTGGCTGTTGCCTGCGTTTTTGATTTTGGCTATTCTGACAGGTGTGAGGCGATACCTCATTGTAGAGGCCTAACAGTCTGAACAACTTCCCTGGTCTCACAGCCAGCAGCGGTGGAGCTGGGCAGCCCCTGGGTGGCATCAGTCCATCCCGCGATGGTAGGATGCTGCCCAGTGGCCACAAAAGTCAACAGTAGGAGAAGGAAGGATGTGTGCCTCACAAGTGGTCCAGCCACCTAAAAACTGGTGTGGGGTGCCTTGTGACGCGGTGGCTTGATGCTGTGGAGCAAGGGTATGGAAATGGCTAGAAATCGTGTCGGTAGCAAACCTCACTGAAGAGTTACGCACCAGGCAGGATGACGCCAGTCAGCCTCTTTCTTCTCTGATTCTCCCCTGGAGCGATCTCAGGTCTAACTGGGGAGAGGGACACCTGATGATGACTATTCCGTGGTGTTAGTTGGTGCTATGTGAGAATACAGTGTGGCCTGGCACTGATTCAGCGACATCCTTGGACACAAGGGAAGACTGGAAGAAACGCTTCTCATTGTTTTCTTCAGTGGGCAGGCTGCCATGTTTTTCTCTATCGAGATGAAGTGGCCTAAGTCAACGTGGGTGTCTCTTTTCATCCGTTGTTTCTCCATCTACCACCCTTACGTCTCTTTCAAGATGCACAGACTGGGCAGTGTGGTCTTGTGAAACAAGCAAGACTAAAGAGTTACACACACGTGACAGCAAATTCTGGCTCAACCCTTTAATAGTCCTATGCTCTCGAGCAAATTATTCTGATCTGCTTGGGTCTCTAGGTTGTCAACTAGTAAGTGAGGTTGAGTTATGAGGAGGCCTCACCAGATAATGTATGTAAATTTTGAGGACTCGAATTATTTAAACTCTGTAAGGTTCTGTTTCTTCAAATAATACATGGGGTTAAACTATTATAAGAATTGGATTGGGTCATATATATAAATTGTGAAAACATGCTTAGATAATTTATGTAAATGGTTTTATACAATTCCTGACATATAGTTGGTACTCAATAAATACGAGCGATTTCTCCCTCACATTACCCTGCTTCAAATCACTATTGCTGTTGTTTATTTGTCAGGAAAAAAAAATTTTTTTTTCAAAGATTTGGAAATGAGCGAAATGGGTTACTGGGTAGACTTTCAGTTTTGTAGTGGTTATGGGGTAATGCAGTGCTGCTCAGTAGAACTTTCTCTGGGAACGTGCTGCACCTGCCCTGTCCACATGTGGCTAGGGGCCATGGTATTGAGTAGTGTGGGTCTAGCCAGTTTTCTGGGGACCAATTTTTTTTTTTAAGTTTATTTATTTTGAGAGAGAGAGTGCGAGCAGGAGCGGGGCAGAGAGAATCCCAAGCAAGCTCCGCGTTGTCAGGGTGGAGCCTGATGGGGGGCCGGAACTCATGAACCACGAGCTCCTGACCTGAGCTGAAATCAAGAGTCAGAGGCTTAATGGACTGAGCCACCCAGGCACCCCCTGGGGACTGATTTTATAGGAGTTTAGAACTTTAATTACCTATCTGTTGACGAGGCTGTTTTATAATTCTTTAGGGTGGAAGTTAAATTGTAGAAATCTGATAATGCAAATGATTCTTGCCCATGTCAAAGCAAACGAATTTTATCCAGTACATATCACTGATTTCTACCTTACAGAAAAGATGACCCAGAACACTGCATTTTATTTCCCTATCGGATACTAGTTAGTGTTTACGTCTATTTGTAAATTCATTTCAGCATTCCTGAGTGGCTACGTCAATGTTTAGTTCTTTAAATTTGCTTTTGAACTGGTTTTAACATCTAGTTAGTTCCCTCTGTTATAAATGAATTACATAAAATCGTTACATGTATTCATTTTATTTTTACATAACAATGATGATTTTTACCGTGAAAAATCAGGTGTCCTCACCCACTTATAACGTTATAATGTTTCTATTCCAGCTCAGTTAACTGGGAAAATGGAACATCTTTTTTCAATGTAAACTGTGTTTGTGGTTGCTTCTATTACCATATCTATCTGTCACTTGGGGGAAGGCGTGGCAGGAAATTACTTGACGTGGTCATCGCAGTGTTGAAGAACAGTACCAGGAAACCACACGAAACAAAGAAATAAATTCTAAGCTTGGTCCATGAGTTAGCCATTTCTCCTCGCTCTAGAAAGCTGCCTTCACGGATTAGAGACCACAGGGGCTTTAACTACCATGTCGCTGCTCATTTTGTTGCTTTATGTTTCATTGCCGTAAGAATGGAACCACGTGTGTTCTGAGATTGTTCACAATATCCAGCTGGAACCTGGCCGCACTACTGGACGATGCTGTGTGGTACATGGGGGCACAGGGGATGTCGGGTCCACGGTGAGAAGAGAAAATGCTGATCACAGAGCTCCTGTTTCTAGGCAAGTTGGACAAATAAAGACAAATACAGTTAGTGGTGCCTTAAGAAAATTGCTTGAGAATTAGAAACAGAAGCATTGTGCAGATCAAGAAAAAATTAGAGTTGAATTGTGCCTTACGCGTTCCAAACATGGACTAAAAGTGTGAGAAACGGCAAAGGCTTTAAAATAAGTGACACGACATGTGTACAACCCACATTCCATACAGCTGACCCGTATCAGCCTCTGCCTGGAATGGTTTGGGGACCAGAAATAGTAACCTGCTGTGAGTTTCCAAGGGTGTTTAAGGTGGAGATGGTGCCACATACGCCTTAAAATGCCCCCAGAGCCTGAGAATAGAAACAGGTAAATTCCAGGCTAGTTGAAATCAGCTCCGTGAAAGTCACACCAGGATTTTCCACCACCTGTTGCTCTGGCCAACATAAGGCCCGTCTGATGCAGAGATCATTAAAAGAGAGATTCCTGAGTGTGTGAAAAGGAAGGAGGCGAGAAAAAGAAGAGGCATCTTGACAAAGTCGATTATCACCTAATTATTAAAGCAGTCACTATAATGACATCATGGGGAAGGGAAAAGTGTTCACCAAAGAAGGTTGAGTGAGAAAATAGAACATAATTTTACAGAAACCGTGACCACTGAAGACATAAAAGTAATATATTTCTATGGATTAAAAGTCAGAAGGAGTCGTGCAAGGCTTATTTCTTTCGGCTTAAAATTGTTTTCTCTTCCCATCCTTTACACATGATTGAACAATACATTATTTATCTTTGAAAACAAAGTGGAAAAAGAAAGAAAGCAGGAGAGAAAGGATGAAAAGGAGACACTAAAAGAATCCAGGGAGACAAAGGGAAAGGCAGAAAGCTTAAACTGGAAAGGAAAGTCAGAGTCGGGAGAGTTGCAGCTCCTTTGATGGCCGAGCAGGGAAGGCACAGGGCATGGGGGACTGTGACCTGGGCCGGCCCGTCCCATGTCCTTCCCCACTGGCTTAAAACACCTGCCTGCCCAACCGTGACGCATCATGCTCCGGGGTTTTCTTTCCCCTGCTACCAGAGGTGACACAACCGCCCTGTGCAGGGAAAGGGGGGTTTGTGCGGGGACAGGGGGTTCCTGCTCCTTAGGTAACCTCTGTCTTAGGAAGTGAAATTGTCAGAGCAGATGCTTGAAGAGAGGTGCTCTGCTGGCCTGGCTTTCACAGGCCAAGTCCTCCTGGGCGCTGGAGAACAGGGAGGGGCTGAAGGTCTGGAGCCAAAAGTCCTTTATATTGAAGAAGTTTCAGTCAACTTCACTCTCCCGGAAGTTGGATGGCAGAGGTCTCCCTTGTGACACTTCTTTTTAAAAAAAAATTTTTTTTTCAGCGTTTATTTATTTTTGGGACAGAGAGAGACAGAGCATGAACGGGGGAGGGGCAGAGAGAGAGGGAGACACAGAATCGGAAACAGGCTCCAGGCTCCGAGCCATCAGCCCAGACCCGGACGCGGGGCTCGAACCCGCGGACCGCGAGATCGTGACCTGGCTGAAGTCGGACGCTTAACCGACTGCGCCACCCAGGCGCCCCATCCTTGTGACACTTCTAAACACAATCAGAAAAAAAAAATGTTAGACACAAGCCAACAGGGAGACCCTTATTGCATTTTTGAGGCAGGAGATCGCAGCCAGAGATGAACACACCCCAAAGAGTCTAGATAATGGTGGATGCTGGTAACTCCAAGCAGACAGATACACACACATGCAGCTCCCGCCAGATCACTTGGAAAGAACTACAGGTTATTTATGTGACAGTTTATAATGCAATATGTATGGTTCTCCGATTTGGATTCTAGCTTGGCGGAGCTAGTTATTTTGTACGCTTCCATAGGGCAGTGGCCAAACTCGAATCTACCTAACCTTCGCAGTTTGTATGACCGTGTTTTGCAAGTTGTAGGTGTTCCATTGGGGAACCACGTGGGCGGAAGATGGCTTTGCGGTCAGAAAAAGTCCAGGTCTAAGCTCAGCCTCCCGTCCATCGGTTTATGACCTTGGGTGAGCTCCTTGCTCTCTCGAACACTCACCTGTACACAGGAGAGTTAGTGTGGATCCAGCGAGACGATGCTGATGCAGCAGGTAGGGTGTATAACACACAGCAGGACCACGGCAGGACTCACCCTGTAAGGGCATTCTGACGGTGGTGTGTCTGAGTGAGATTCCTGCTTGACATTTTGTAGTCCAACTTGAAGGGTCATGTATCAGACACATGTATCTATAACCTGGGATGGATGAGTACAGTGGAGCAGAATGTGACTAGACACTATTCGAATAAACATGAATTCCTTTTTTTACCTATGTAGAAAAACAGAAAATAATATTCAGCAAGGATATTGGGAGTTCACACTTAGGGAATCGAGGCTAAGAAAATAACATGAATGAGCTCGTGTAATCCCCACGCCAACTTTGGGAGAAAAAGGTCTGCTGTCATCTCATTTCGCCAATGAGGAAACTGAGTTAGTGAGATAAATTGCCCAAAGAGCCACACCAGTGAGAAAAAAGAAGGATTTTGGAATTAGGACTTCAACTTTCTGAGTATAGATGGCAAGATTTAACAAAAAACACTCTGGAATTGTACAGGGAAGGGTTATTACATGGGAACGTCAGTCGCGCACAACCTTAAACCTGAAAATGGAGAAGTGATGTTGTTCTAGAAGAATGCCTTTATGTGGCACACTGCTAGTGGGCTACAGCACATACAGACAGCGCTCTTCAGTATGCAGAAGGGGGTTTGTGAGAGGCAGCGAAAGAGGATGGGTCAGCATTGGAAACAAAAGAGAGTGGCCAGGAGGCCAACTTGGCAGTGAGTTTCCAGCAATGCAATAGGAAATCTGGTTCCACAGTTTAATCAGGGTGCTGTGTGCAGAGCGCCACCAAGAGTCTCGGGAACCACAAAGGAAGTGAGGACCCCCGAGGAGGGCAGTGCTACCGCCCCGAGGCACGCAAAGCCTCCAGATTCCAGAGACAGAGAGTGCCCTGTGGAGGAGACACCATGACAAGAGCACTGGTCTTCTACTGAGGAAGGGGAGGTGAGAATGTAGGGAGGGAGCCAGAGTGATGCCACCCACTTCCTTTCTTCCAGCCTGTCTGTACTCCCAGAGTACAGGGCCCAACTGGAAACGAGGAGTCCACTGAAATAATGCACACAGACCAAAGGAAGATACCCACAGACAGACCATGGAAAGTTTCATTAGGATGTCAAAGAGTTGGGTTCTTATCCGACAGGTGGTTGAAAGACATTAAAAGTTCTAGGAGACATGGCTCATCAGCCCCGTATCCCAATGGGCACATCCAGCTAGCATGCTTTGTGGCCACCCGACTTGCTTCCCTCGCTCGGATTCAATGGACTGTGATTTTTGAGACCGATGGAACTAAGATGCACAAAACTGGGGGCGGTGTGCAGGAAGGATGCCGATGCAGTGATGAACAAGATGAGAGCCCGAGCAAGAGTAGTGTCGATGGGGACGTGAGGGAGAGACTGAGTCTGACAAGTATTTTGGAGATGGGATATGGATGTCAAGGGGGCAAGGAGTCAAGCATGAGTCTAGATCTACTGCTTGAGAGTATGAGTAGATAGCGGTACCACCCAATGAGGTAGAGAACACAGGCTTAGGAGGCAGTTTAGTGATGAATATAGCCAATCTAATAGGTTTAAATTTGTAAAGTAGGATTGTAAGAGTCCTATAAATTTAAAGCCATCTTGATCTCAATCGGCCTCAAGACTCATGATTCCGCTTCAAGGCCATTCACGATCTGGTCTTTATCTTTGCCATTCCTCTGGTGTCCAAAATTATAGACTTTGAAGACTGTAGGTATCATAAATTTTTTTTTGTCTCAATTCCCCCCCGTTCGACCTGCATTTTATGTTTTTTGTGATTGAAGAGTAGTTCAAATTTGATTGCAAAAGCTTGGCTACACATAATCTTAACCAAATCGCAAAATAGTATATACTTAAATTTATTTTATCCAAATAAACTTAAACCTTTAATAGTCTGACACTGCTGAATTTCTCTCCTTCTTGGAAGTGTTATTATGAGTGGCCTCAGGCCAGCTACTTCTTACCCAGTTTCAATAATACATAGCCACTTGAAGTGTTATAAACGAGTTTTCGCAAAACCCACCCCTATAGGCAAAATAGAAATAATAATACTTTGCAAAATTGAGGTCATAGGTATTAATTATTTCAGGTTCTAAGCAGGGATGCAGCAGACATTTTGTTTCTAGGACAGGATGTTTCTGCAATGCTTTGTTCTTCCATGTAATTATAGATCACTTAAAAAGTATACTTAAAATACGACTTTATGTTTAACTCTTCTAAATAACATGTTCAAAGGATAACAATTTAATTATGGAAACATGATTTTTCTTTATTATCACATTCTCTCATATAAATACTGGATTATGAGTACCTTCAATTCATACACGGATATAACTCTTCAACATTCATTTTTGCTTTGCTCTGCTGATTCCTTGTGATTCTGCCAGTTAATATAATAAGATTTTATTTGCAAGGCAGACCTCGTAGAAATGGTTTCTTTCTTTCTTGGCACTATGTTGGTCATTTCAGCGGCTTCCACAGGAGTTGTGTCTGTTAGATAACCCAGTACTTACAGTTAAGATGATTTTCCAGTCATGGGTAGTTTAGGGCATTTATTAGCGGATGCATCTAATGTTACTCAAAAAATATATTTAAAATGCTTACTAATTAGTACCATTTGTGCAGAATCAATTTCTTAGCAGAATGATTTTCTTCTTTCTTTCTCTCTTTCTTTCTTTCTTTCTTTCTTTCTTTCTTTCTTTCTATACAAAAGTAAATGCTTAAGCAAACACACCAAACCCAGATAAATGTAAGGACCTTTTTGCCTTAAATCCAGCCATTATTGCCA
Source organism: Herpailurus yagouaroundi (assembly GCF_014898765.1). Classification (NCBI taxonomy): domain Eukaryota; kingdom Metazoa; phylum Chordata; class Mammalia; order Carnivora; family Felidae; genus Herpailurus; species Herpailurus yagouaroundi. The sequence goes on along the minus strand of NW_024412405.1, from coordinate 5,758,180 downwards.
AGACTTTGGGACCTGGTGTTTGTTTAGCGTAGGTGGGCTCACAGTCCCTTTCTCCTGGGATTGCCTTTTAAAAAAATTTTTTTTAACGTTTATTTATTTTTGAGACAGAGAGAGACAGAGCATGAACAGGGGAGGGGCAGAGAGAGAGGGAGACACCGAATCTGAAACAGGCTCCAGGCTCTGAGCTGTCAGCACAGAGCCCGAAGCGGGGCTCGAACTCACGGACCGTGAGATCATGACCTGAGCCGAAGTCGGACGCTTAACCGACCGAGCCACCCAGGCGCCCCTGGGATTGTCTTTTTGCTACCAGTCCTGCTTTGCTGGTGAGCTGGGGCTTAGAAAAAAATAAAAGCTCTGAAATGTGTTGACTCCCTAAGTTCTGGTGAGAAATCCTTTAATTGGATGTTTACCCCAATTACCCCAAATAGAACTTAACATATTCTAGCTAGTTTTAGGGGTTTTAAGCCCTTCCTAGGGCCTGGCAAAATCCTTCCAAAAGCTCTTGCTTCCTGTCCTGACTTATCTTGTCACTCAGTAACACAGCATGGGGAAACAACACAGATCACAGCATACCGTGGTCCTCCGAAATGGACTTTTCCCCTAATCAGTGAGCTTTGACATGGCCCCTTAGCTCATATCCCACCTTCTGGTTCTTTCTGCAGGTAGTTGAGGAGTAGGACTTGTGCCCGATTGCTTTAGAGTATGGCCATAAGAAAAGGAAAAAAAAAGAAAAGAAAAGAAAAAAAGAAAAGAAAAGAAAAGAAAAGAAAAGAAAAGAAAAGAAAAGAAAAGAAGGCTATATAGCACCTTAAATTATTCACATGCAATCCAGATATTTTCCTGGAAAATACTGTAGTACATATGTAAGTATAGAAGACAACAATTTCCTTATCGCCATGATTCAGAGACTACAGCCGAGTCATTGAAGGCATATTCCTGGCCAGTTTGTTTGTCTAGAAAAATATAGCTATTTTCCCCTCTGCGGTTTGTGATTACAAATGAGGTAGAACATAAGCAGTTCCAGCTTCTAGACAATCCTATCTCTTGTACAGGGGAATGATCTACAAAGGTACAATCAAGCCTGCTTTTAAAGAACTCTATTAGAAAACAAAACAAAACGAAATGAAATGAAACGCACCTCCTTTCGAAAAAGTCATAAGCTTTAAGTATATTGCCTTTAGGGTTTAGCAGGAGACGGGGTTGGGCGACTTATTTACGAAAATAGACCCCACAGCAAGAGGACCGTCATCTGCAAACCAAGAAGCGGGCCCTCACGGAGAACCAAATCTGCTGGCCCCTTGATCTTGGACTTCCCAGCCTCCAGAATTGTGAGAAATAACTACCCGTTCTTTAAGCCCCCAGTCTAGGGTATTTTGTTACAGCAGCCTGAGCTGACTAAAACAATCTACTCGAAAAGTTTTAGCTACTTGAAAAGAGACTTAAGAAATCCAAAATTTCATGGTTTTTAAACTAGACCTGCGGGATTAAGGTAGGTGGGACTGTCCTGCATTTACTTCTGTTGCGATGTAGTTTATTCTTACCCTGGATTAGCATCAAGAATGACCTAAGTGAAAATCAAGCGTGCATCTTTTTATGAGAAGTTTAGACAGTTAAAGGAGTGAGATATTGTTGCTACCGCGGCTCAGCAGATGGGCTTTGGCAATGACTTCACTATCATCTGGGCTTGGAGGAAGTGAAGTAGGTGACATCTGAGGGCCAGGTGAAATCTGATACCCACATCTTCGGAACTACTCACACAGGTCGATTGGTTTTTGCAGAAATACTCTGTATTGTTTTTTTTTTGCAATTTGATATTTTTATTTTTTATTTTTTTGGGTCAACTATTTATGAAGGGAATGGAAAATGGAAGGTCAAAAGAAGCAAAGTGAGGAGTCTTTGAGTTAAGGGAACCATGATGGACCATCCAGATTCTCTCCTTGTCCAAAGGAAAGAATCCTCGGATCACCACCTCTGCAATTTCTTCCTGCCCAGACCTCAAACAGTGACTGAGTCCCAGAAAGACAGAGCTAATTGGCTGAAGTTTCTACAGCCACTGAACCCTCGGTTCTACCTCCTTCTGTCCTCCCTGTCCTTACTTCCCCACCACCTACTCCCCACCAGCTCCAGATAAGAATAAGCCAGTCCGTAGACTTTCATTCAAGAGATGCCAAAATTCCTGATTCAGCTTAGTCTGCACTGTTTTTTTTTGTTTGTTTGTTTTTGGTTTTTGGTTTTTGTTTTTTTAAAGCGCTGCAATTTTAAGCCTGACTTCAGGTTCATGGCATTCTTGGGACCAAGTTGCTGCTCGTGGTGGGGGAACGGGGAAGGAAGGGCTATAGCTTTGCTCTATTTACAGATTCAGCTCTTTACTGACTTCAAAAGCCAATTAAAAAAAAAAAAAAGAAAAAGGAAAACAAAAAACAAAAACAGAGCAGACTTCCAGTCATGGTGCTTTAATTTTAGGCTGTTTTTAATCCTGGGGGAATGAAAATTCTCTATTTGGTGATTTCCTTTCTTGCTCAGGGTTTGTACTTTTACAAGGTTTTCCCTTCTTATCAGCCTGGCCACTGTCACAGCTATTGTAACTCAAATGTTGACAAAGGGTAAAAAAGAAAAATAAAAAAAAAAATCCAAAAGACAAAACCCCAAAACCTCTCCAAAACAAAACCACGAAAACAAAAAACAAAAAATAAGAAACAAACAAACAAAAACGATTTCTCTTTGGCATGTTGCCTTGGAAAGGGTGCAGTTCTGGGGACAAACAGTGAAACAAGTCCACAGGGGACTGGAATCGAAGGAGCCCACTATCGTTTTTCTGGAAAACAAATATTGTGCGGATAATCCAAAATGTTTTCAAAGGAGCGACTGTACCAGTGAGTCTTTATATTCTGGAGGACTGAGTTATTCACTCACAATCGTTTAAAGCTTTTACTTCAAACATTTTTAAGGTGTTCCTCAGCCATCAGCCAATATGTCACAAAGTGTCATTGGCAAGCACGGGCTCACATCGCCCACGGCATCTAGGACCACCTCTTAATTGTTTCTGTTCCAGCTCAGGGTGTATCTTATAGAACTGGAAATAGATTCAAGAAAAGGCTCCGTCAGATGCCCAGCTCACTTTTCCTGTGACATGTGATTTATTCTGGGGACTCATGACCTTTGTTTGCTGTTAAAGGAGTATTTTAGCGTGTGGGGGCATCAGTGTTGGGCTCTGACGATGCGAACCAGGAGGACGCCGCCTGCTTTCAGAGTCTATAGAGGAGAGCCAGGTAATGGGGTGCCCAGGGGGACCCACACGGAAGAAAGGCAGGGACACAGCGTGAGCGCAGGGAGCGGGGCCATCCTGTCTGTCACGTTGCCCAGAGAAGGAGATGTGATGGGGGCAGGTTTTCTCCTGAAATAACCTTAATGGCAGCGAGGAGGCAGCAAAATGCCAAAGCTTTCCAATCACCGCACGGCAACCATTCGCACACCCCAAAGAATATCGGAATTCTCATATTTCCACTTGAAAGTAAAGGGAAATCGGCATCCGCTCCCACGTGTTAGACGGGACCCCGCGGGTGTGGCGGGTCAGGCACATGGAAGGAGTGGTGATTTCACAGGGTGCAGACATCTGGCTCGAACGCTTTGCATGCTTTGCCCTCTGTGTCTTGTCCTGCTTCACCCGTGCCTGTGGCACTGCCATGCCGGGGAACGCCTGTGGGTGGTGGCACCCAGGGGCCTGCAGGCCGCATGGGGTGCTGCCACTGGGTTTCCACGCAGGGAGCTGAGCTGGGCCGCGGCGGGGACAGAGTGGGGGTGTGACATCTTTCCCGGCCAGAGCAAGCATAGGGGGTGGGCAGGGGTGGGGGGGGGGCCCAGAGAGCAGGGGTATGACCTCAGGATGCCTGGAAATCTGGTTCCAGTGGGGCTGCAGATGAAACTCAGAGCCAGAGGTGGGGTATGAGCCTCAGTCAGGAGCTCAATGATGAAAGAGGCAGTGTAAGGAAGAGGAAGAGACATTTGAGACGTTTTTAAGGGTTGGAAGCACCAAAACTTACTAAATAATTAGAAAGGGGAGTTAAGGGGGGGGTCCTAGGTGGCTCGGTCGAGAATTGATTCAGTTGAGCATTTGACTCTTGATTTCAGCTCAGGCCTTGATCCCAGGATCATGGGATTGAGCCTTGAGGAGGGCTCTGTGCTCAGCATGGAGCCTACTTGAGATTCTCTCTCTCTCTCTCTCTCTCTCTCTCTCTCTCTCTCTCTCTTTCTCTCTGACCCTCTCCCCCACTGGAGTCTTCTCTCTCTTAAAAAAAAAAAAAAAGAAGGAACAAAGGAGAGGATGAGTCCAAGATAAGAGCAGCAATCGCTTATCTTTACTTTGCACTATCCGAATGCCACGTCTTGCCCTAAGCATTCCCCTCGGGTTGTGTCACTGCGTGCATATTAGAAATCTCTGTGAAGCCCATTTCCCCCAATGGATCCATGCTTAAAACTGCTGGGCAGCTCCTGGAGCCATTCACTGAAACAGAGAAGAAGAAGAATCACAAGAGAACTTGACAGTTACTGAGTGCTTACTATGGGTCGGGCAGAATTCTCAGCCCTTTTCAGAAATTGAGGGACTTAATTCCAAATGACTATGACAGTGTCTTATTATTTCCCCCATTTTACAGATGAAGAAACTAAGGCATGGAGAGGCTAGGTGATTTGGCCAAAGTCACACAGCCTGTAAAGCAAAAGAGTCAGGATTTGAACCCAGGCCATCTGGCTCTCGAGCCCATTTTTTTTTTAAAGACTTCATTACACTAGAAGTTTAGAAACGTGGGAGGGGCCTTCTCTACCCCTCTATCTCTTTGGATAGAGAGAGATCTGCTCTATCCAAAGAGCACGGTCCTCCAGAGAGTTGGGTTTATTGGTTGGAACTCGGAGTAGTGTTCCGAGGATGTACCCTGGGGATGTACAGTTGGGAGTTGCTACCTTACAGCTGAATTCAAAACCTGGGAAGTTATGTGGGGTCGCCCAGAGACCACCGTAAGCTGCACGTATGACAGTGACCAAATGATCATACCCGTGACTACCGTGCTCCTTAAAGGCCCTCCAGCTGGCCGAGCACCATCTAAATACCTGATCCGCCGACCCCTGCCCTCTCGCGGAGAAGTTCGCTGTCACCACTGATGTATTAACCTCATAAACACGAACATGTGTTTTCATGCAAAAACACAGGACACTCGATTCTTGGAACTGTATGTATTTTGTCACGGATTTTTATTTTGTCTACCTCCCAGTTTTTTTCTCAAAGATGGAAAATCATACTATCTCGTTCTCGGGGGCTGTGGTGGTTCATGGGATTTCCATTGGAGTGAAATGAAGCACTCAGGCAATTACTTACATAATTAAGGGGAAAATACCATTTGAGATAGCGCAATAGTGGTGGGAAGAGTAATTATTTTTGATATTAAATTATCTCTCAAGTTGTCTCAATTCTCCAGTCTGTGACAATGCCTGCAGCAGCGATATTATCTCTGTGAACAAAATGGAACCTCTTTACAGTGGGCTTGTGGGGTTGCAGTGGGATCGGTAGAAATTCTTGCCGAAAGCCAGCCTTTTTCTCAGAAGGGGGGATGCGAGAACAATGATACTGAACAAAATGAACAAAAATGAACAAAATGAACAAAAATACTATCAGAGGATGCTCCTGACGTTTCAAGGTCAACCCTTGCCTTGACTCTTGATTTCAAGAGTCAAATTTTGACTTGGGTCGTCTGTGAATGGGTCCACACGATGCCGGAATAATCGCTTAGGAGTCTGTACATCCAATGAAATAGTTGTGTGGTTTGTCGCAGGTTGAATCCGGTAAATCAGCTGAATCCCATTTTGTTTTCTTTCTGTCGTGGAATCGTTTACATGGTTTTTAGTGTGCAGAAACATTCTAAATGGAAGTGAGAATCTCAAAATTAGATGTACGTTCTTGGAATATTTAAGAGCAGCGCCCACAAGCCTTTATTTTACTTGTTGTTGCTCACTTAATGTTCAGGGTGGATGTTATTCTGCTCACTAGGAAGAAGAGATACTGATTTTGTGAAGGTCGAGGGGACTTCCTCAAGGTCATTCAGCCTTCAGGGATGCAGACAAGATTTTAAGGAAAGTCTTCGATGAGCAATCCAACTTCCTTTTCTGTGTCAGAGTATCCGATGCTGCTAGGTAAAGACTTTGTAAATCACAGCCCACAGCTTGATAACATGTTTTCTACTTTTAGTTCTTGGTGATTTAGCAGCGCAAGAGGGAAATTGGTGACATGATGGCGATTTGTTTACTGCTAAGACGAGTGCCTTGTGTTTACCTGAGAAGCATAGAGTATTTCTAAAAATAAGCACCGCCTTACCTCCGAGGATTCACCCGGTGCTCAGGCCATGACGGGAGCCAATAAACAGTAGCGATAACAGAAGAGGAAAGACCACATTTATTTCAGCCTGTCATGTCAATCAGAGAACTCACTAACCTCTTCTGAAGGAGGCTACTGCTATCAAGGAAAATAGGTTTCGGGGCTGGTAACACACCTCAAGTGACACAGCACATCTGTGACCCGGCGACTTCTGGACTTCCGACAAGCTCTTTGGCAGATAAGCCCTTACACCAGGAGGACCTCATCGTTGGAGTCCGTTTAGCTGTTATCTGTAATAGGTGTCCAATCTTGGCTCTTCTTTTCTCCTTCCCTGTGAAAGAGTAGTAGAAGCAAAACAAAACAAAAGATGCATCCCCACTAAGGAGACTCAGCCTTAAGCCGATCGATATCCGTTGACGTTTAGCATCCGTATCGCAAGGTACACCAGCGAGAATGGCGCTTCGGACAACATGCACAGAAAATTTTCCATCAGTACGTACAAATCAACTCACGACGTAGTAGGGTGGTCACCGCGTCACTTCCACTGCACGATGACGCCGAGAAGTCATGGAGGGAAAAATACAAGTGCCCCTGGCGACGATGTCCATGTTCTAGTTGAAGACGTTGTTCTGACTGAGAAAAACAGGTTGTCTTCCAAGTTTAATGAGTTCGTTGAAAGTTCTTGTATTTTTTCCCCTGCTTCGCAGAGTCCTCGTTGCCTGAGCTGTGACCCTTTTCTGTTCTTATTTTTAAATTCCTTTCACCATGGATTCTTTCTCGCAGAGGGCTCAGCCGGCTCTTCTGTGACGGGTTTGTGCATGCAGTCACACAGACATTTGCTAATGTCTCTTCTTTGGTGGGAAAATGTAGAATGGATCAGCATTCAGGGAATTTTTTTTCAGAAAACCCTATTTCCCTGATGCTGTGATAATGATGTTCCTGAATAGCTGATTTTATTGCAGACGGGGTGAGGGAAATTGAGGAACAGAAGCTGAGTCTCTCCCAAGACTCTCATGCACTGACTTGCATGAAGTGATGGTAACAGACCCAAAGGTTCATTTCCGGTTCTCTAAAAATTTGGGGTAGGCATTTTTTTCATCGTTTATTTATTTATTTATTTATTTATTTATGAGAGAGGGAGGGCAGGGGAGGGGCAGGGCGAGGGAGAGAGACAGAAACCCACGCAGGCTCTGCACTGCCAGTGCAGAGCCCGATGCAGGACTTGAACCCACGAACTGTGAGATCACGACTTGAGCCGAAGTCAAGAGTCGAAATCAAGAGTCGGATGCTTCACCGACTGAGCCACCCAGACGCCCCTGGGTAGGTATTCTGTGCACACACATACACACACGTAACTGAATCCACATCTCAAATGTGAGCAGACAGGTCATTTCATACATTCACTGTTGGTTTTCCTATTTAAATTGTATTATAACATCTGCCAGAAACAATGATTGTTATGTTGGTGCTCGAATCAAAACTGTTTTGGCTTTGCCCTATCTGAAGACCGTTAGGAGTATTTTAAGATCATGTAAACAATCCCAAGGTCTCTAGGAATGAGCCCTGGGAAATACTCCGCAAATTCAGCTATTTTAGTTCTTGTCTATCTACACTTTGTCTATTTCTATTTCCAAACCACGCTCTTTGTTTCTGTCTTATTAAAGATGGCTAGGATTGCCTTTTAGGAGGTTCACATAGAGAAAACGCTGTGCCTTTTATTTGCAAAATTTATCACTTTGTAAATGAAGGAAACAGTGTGATTGTTGCTGGCCCGTACTAATTTGGGCTGTATTGGAGTGTAAGCTAAAACCTTGGCTCAAACCCTCAAGCCCATTAGCAAACACAAACAAGCAGTGGCTTATGTGTATTTGTATTCAATCCAGTGTTAGTTGTCTGTTTACAAAATATACTTGGTTCCTTGAAACGACTTCCTGGAGCCTTCACACTGGTGTTGGGTTTCTTAGCCAAGCGTACACAATACCCTGGAATTTCAAAAGTCCTGGATTACCCAGCCAGCCAAGAAAGGGTGTGAGTGAAAACAAAGTAGAAAGAAAAAGGACTTCAACAAGAATCCTTTTGACTTGTCGGTGCCTAGAACTTCCCTGAAGGACTCTTAGATGGACTTCATTATTCGGAGAGGCCAAAGGTCACATTCTTAGTTTTTTAAGGCAATGCAAATAACCGTTGGTTACTGAAGGCCTGGCCTTCCCTCTAGTTTCAAAACTGACTTTTATTTCCCTAGGTTTGCAGTAGACGTGGGCTAAGTCCCTGGGACAGGGCTCGGCAGGGATCTGACTGGGAGTTTTCAGTGGCTTCCCTTTGTTGTCCTTGCTGCCTGCAGGTGGAAATCAACTCATAATGCTTAGATCTGATTATTCAAGGCAGCGATATGGCCACATTGCTTAGCGATACAAAGATAACTAGCGGAAAAATTAAAGACAAAGGTGCAAAAGTGGTTGTCTCTGGGAAACAGAGTTACTGGAGGAGGCGGATCAGGGAAATATTGTTTTTCTTTCTAAGCCCTGAAGTATCTGCTTGCTGTTTGTCTTTATTATTAAAGACATTATATGTGTTATTTCTATTAAAAATTTAAAAAGAAAAATTCTTTTCTTTTATGGGACATCTGGGTGGCTCGGTCGGTTAAGCGTCCAACTCTTGATTCGGGCTCAGGTCGTGATCTAGAAGTTCGTGAGTTCGAGCCCCGTGTTGGGCTCTGTGCAGATGGCTTGGACCGTGCTTGGGATTCTCTCTCTCCCTCTCTCTGCCCCTCCACTGCTCACGCTCTCCCTCTTTCTTTCCTCTCTCTCTCTCTCTCTCTCTAAATAAATAAATATTTTTTAAAAACTTATTAAAAATTTCTTTCTTTTAAAAATTTTTTGCCACATGTCTCATTCCATTTTTTAAATATAATTTTTAGGGTGTCTTGATGGCTCAGTCAGTTAAGGATCTGACTTCAGCTCAGGTCATGATCTCACGGTCTGTGAGTTCAAGCCCTGCATCGGGCTCTGTGCTGACAGCTCGGAGCCTGGAGCCTGCTTCGGATTCTGTGTCTCCCTCTCTCTCTGCCCCTCCCCCACTCGCTCACTCACTCTTTCTCTCTCAAAAGTAAATCAACATTAAAAAATGTCTAAAAAAAGAAAGAAATTAAATATAATTTATACCTGTAATTTAAATGGCCAGATTAAGGTATTTATAAATTAAATGATAAATTAATTAATATGTATTAATAATTTATTAAATATTTGTATCTGGGCCCCAGGGGATAGAAAAAGGTCAAGCGCACTGTTATAATACATTTTGTAGCAATGCAGTAGTCGAATGAAGGAGAAAAGGGAATCTGTGATAAGAAATAATGGAAAATGCTGAGCTTTTTTAAGCCTTTTTTTTTTTTTTACTACTATGGGAAGAATTCAGAATACAGCTTAATAGAATTATTGGAATATATTTTTCTCCCACTTTTATTGTCTCTTTAAAGCACTGTATCATTCTTTGGCTGTATCTATGACATATCATAAACCTAGTTAAGAGTATGTGCTTTGAAAGCAAATAAACTTGAACTTATACAGACCTTCCCCTTGGCCCTATAAGTTCACTCCCCCACCTGGCACAAAGGGCATCTCACACTAGCACCTGCCTTAACAGGGCTGTCGTAAGTATTAAATGGATGATTTATTTCAAGGGCTTCGCACAGAATTGACAGGCAATACATTTTTAATTATTGATAAGAAAAGCAAGTAATTCAGTAACGATGTTGTGCAGGTGACCAAAACATCTACAAAACACAGGTGGAAAGGCTGTAATGTGGATCAGATAGATTTCCCTAGATTTCCCGAAGTCACGGAGGCTGGGACAACACTCCCATCCCTGGGTGAGACGTAACCAAACGCGCAGGGTCACTGTGGATCCAAGTGCCTTCGTAAAACACTTGTCGCCAGCGTTCTAGTCCTACAGCCACGACTGCCTTTTCTTGCGAAACTGGGCATTCGTAGCACTTGCCCGAATCAGTGCCCACTAAGTCATTTAAACATTTTGTCCCTAAGGACAAGACTCTCCAGGAATTAAGACCCAACAGAAGATCAGTTTCTTTTCTCCTTCTGGCTTTGCAGGGACAGCCGCATGTTCCCTGTGGCCAAGAAGATGGCAGGGAAGGAAAACCACTTGCCTCGGACCCACTGAGGCTTGTGTCTGCACCGGTTCACAACTTGGCTGTCCTCTTTCCCACCTCGGGCAAAACCACACGATGCTCTCCCACAACTTCAGAGGATTGGGCTCTGGGGGAGATGTGCAGCGGTGACTGTCTCTGTGTCATGTGCACACACACACACACACACACACACACACACACACACACTCATGCACGCACAGGCACATGCCTGCACAAAAACACGTGGGCTCATTGCCATAAAGCGCACGCGTGTCCGGACTCAACCTTGAAATTCAAAGTCAAATTTTGGCATTTTCTGGCTTTGCCTTAAGACTCTCCAGCGTAGAAACCCTGTACATTTTTTATTTTTTGGAGGGAACGAAATGCACGTGGAAAAGTCAGAGGACAGGACCGTGGGCTTTTGTTCAAGGAAGTGTTGGTCACGCACGCATTTCTTGGCGCTTCTTGAAGTACAGAAACATTTGTTCCCGAGATGTGTGTGGTGAAAAATTGCATCTTTACAAACCTCTCGATGGTGCTTTAAGAATCGGGGTAACTAATCAATGACTAGCTCTCACTTCGGCAAGCAGAAAGTATTCCTGGTACTTCACAAGAACTGATTTGCATTCGGACTATGTCCTAGAGGCTGGCCTGCTACTTGTCACCCCTGCCCTCTGTCCCAGCCTCTGCTGTCATTGTCCCTTTCCCTGGTCTCCTCCCCAGATTTTCAGGCTCTCCTAAGCTGTCCCCACCTCAGTCCCCAAGCCCGGAGCACTCATTACCCACCTCCTATTATTCTGGAAGGAGAGAGTAAAGACAATAAGCTTTAAGATCACTCTGAACAGGGCAGGCGCCCAAAGCAAAGTGGAAGTCTGGGGTCCCAGGGCAGGTGAAGAAATTAGATATAATTTATACCTGTAATTAGTCACTGTCCCCTTCCCTCAGGACCTCCCAGGGTCCCCGCTAGAAGGACTTAGTAATACCCATATGTGTCCAGCGTCCCTGAGCCGGGAGCACAGACCCCACTGCTCTTCCCTCCAAAGCCAACAGAGGCCACCAGGTGTCACAGACTCAAGCGAATCATTGAGATAGTAGCAGAGAATTAAAATATAAAACGACTACCTCTTCCTAAGCCCAGCATCACTGTGCTTGACATCTGAGGGTCATATGCACACACAGGGACTCACATACGGGTCCAAGATCTTCCTGGCCTTCTCAGTCTCTTTCTGGAGATACATTTTCTTCTGAGGACAGAGCCTTATTGCCAGATTTCTTTAGATCCTATTTAACTGACCAGGCTTTTGACTTGAACACTTGAGTCATACGGTGCCCCGTGGTGTCTAGAAGATTCCTCTTCAATCCAGGACAGACAAGCTCGTATGACAGTAGGCTACTGGTAGGAGGAGATCGCATGCGTTGTTCGGGGCCTGCCATGACACAGTGGCACAGACCGCGTGGCTTAAAACAACACATGCAGGGGCGCCTGGGTGGCTCAGTTGGTTAAGCGTCCGACTTCAGCTCAGGTCACGATCTCGCGGTCCGTGAGTTTGAGCCCCGCGTCGGGCTCGGCTCGGAGCCTGGAGCCTGTTTCAGATTCTGTGTCTCCCTCTGTCTGCCCCTCCCCCCGTTCATGCTCTGTCTCTCTCTGTCTCAAAAATAAATAAAAACGTTAAAAAAATAAAAAAAAAACACAACACATGCCATCTCATAACGTAGAATTTGGAAATAGAAGTATGAGTAGGAACATGCTGTCTTGGGAACCTGCAGGGCCTAATTTTTCCTGGTCTCTTCTGGTTTCTAGTGTTTGCTGACAATGCTCGGAGTTCCTCGGTTGGTAAAATGTGTGTCCCACAGTGTTGTCTCCAGGGCTCTGTCTTTTCGTAAGGACACCAGTCACATGTGAGTAAGGCCCACCCTCCTCCAGTATGACTTCATCGTAGCTTCATGAATTCTGTCTGCGACAACCTTATTTACAAACAAGTTGCCATTCTAACGTGCTGGGGGTTAGGACTTAAGCATATTGTCTTTGGGAAGGATACAATTCCCAGAAATTGAGATTTGCTGTGTCAGTTTTGGTTTCTGCGTGGCAGAGATGGGGTAAAGGAAGTCCTGCGATTCCTTCACGTCAGACTCAGAAGATAGCTGAACCCTGCCCAAAGCCATCTGTGTTAAGAGATGAAGTCACCCTTCAGAAAGACTCCCGGAGGGTTTCTTGACAAGATACGGTCTATGCAAGACATCTGCGACACCAGTGAGGACCACGGTGAGATTCAGTTATGTAGGGAAGGTACCGGCTCTGGCACCGAGAGAGACCAGACTTCATGCTAAAGTACTGTAGTCTTGAATGCCAGATAGATGGGGACATCCCTCTGGAGGCCAGGAGGCAAAGAACACCAATCGCAAGGATCCTGAGTCTTAAGTGGTCCTAAGTGCCCCAGCCTTCTCTTTCCTGTCTACCCAAATGCTCTTGAGAAAACGAAAGGGCTTAGAAGTATGTAAGGGACTGCTGCAGTTACTGGATTAGATTGGATTCAAGGCTACTTCATAGCCTTCTGGTTTACAAGTGCAAAAATGTCTCGCTAGGTACCAGGCATATGGTCAACCTACACAAACCTATATGAGATGGTGAAAGGCACTTGCATGCAGATTGGGGCATGTCTTACCTTCCTGGGGATACGTATTCACTCTTCTCTTGCTTTTATAGGTGCATGGGTTGAGCGACTAAGAAGCACAGTTGCAGTGCCTCCTCGGGGGTCCTTACCTTGGAACCAGGACCGATGGGCAGGCATCCGGAGCCCTGGTACGGCCAAGACTAATGTCCTCACAAGAGTTTCTTCTCAGTGTAGACTTGGGGCAGAGAGCAGAGGTAGAATACAGCCAAGAGGGAAAGAAAAGAATGGGGGTCAGACATGTTTGACCTGGTGGAGTTGAAGCAAGGCTGAACTGAAATGCTATTCAGTAAAGTTGAGAGAGGGCTCAACAAACGTGTTGTAATGGGGTTAGACGCTCCTACTATCTAGACCCTCTGCTTAGGGAAGGTCGGTTCCTAACAGCAACTGAACTGGACCACGTTCCATAATGATCCACACTCTCCGCACCAAGAACCAAGAAATCAAAGTATCTCAGGGGAGTTAGGATAGAAACACTAATAACTTTGACTGGCCGTCAATGGGAAAACTGAACCCAATTGATGGAGTCACAATTTAGTGATATTCTTTAAATTCATCATATTTTATGTCATTAGAATTTTTAAAATATCATAAATGTGCCAAGACTTAATTACAGGCTAAATTTAAAAGTTTTAAATCTGACATGTCAACTCCTTTTTCTTTTTAGTTTGCCAATATACACCCTATGTACAGCATCCACTATCTGTTAAGAGGTGGATAAAGAACCATTTCCCAGTGATGTATTTCTCCAACATTCTTAGGCATAATCTCGGGAATTTTGTACTTGAAGAAAAATTGCAAAAACCTACAAGTGTCTTAAAATTGCAACTTGAAACAGAAAGCGTTTTGTATCCTTAAATACAGCATTTTCTGCCATGCATGCCTCCTGGGTAGGGTTAGTCTCTGCACACATTGTTATGGAAATATTTCCTTCCCTTCACATCTTATTCTTAGTTCTTTTTGTTCAAACATTTAAATTTGAGCTAGATTGGGGAAGAAGAGAATTATTATTTCTGACAAATGTTATTTGGAATGAATGATTTCTTTTTTCCCAAGTGTATGTAGGAAGCAAATTTATTTTTTTAAAGGGCACAAAGGCACCCCGAGGCTTAGCAAATAATATTTAAGTATTTTAAACATCTATTTATAGTTTATTATTTAAATGTACCTATTCCCCTTAATATCCTAGAGAGAGAAGGAATGTTTATTTGCCCAAGAAGAAATATCCACAGGTGATGTGTCTATATATCTATATCATCTATATCTATATCTATATCTATATCTATATCTTCACATCTGGATTTAAACATGCTTCTTTCAGAGTGATCTTTTGCTACAGTATCACCTGGGATGCCTATTAAACATGCAGATTCCTGGTCTTCTATACAGAGCTACACAATCAGAACCTTGGGGATAGGACCAGGAAACATGCCCAAACCTCCCTTCTCCCTGCCTCCATGCTCCAATAAATTCTAATGCAAGAGTTAGCAATCATTTTCTGGGAAGGACTAGAGAGTGCATATTTTAGGGTTTGTGGACTACACTTTCTTTGCTGCAACTCCTAACTCCATCATTGTAGCACACAAAAAGTTATAGACACTCTATAAATCACTGGGCATGGCTGCATTCCTATAAAACTTTATTCATGTACATCGACAATTGAATTCACAAATGTCCAATGCCATGAAATCTTATTCTGCTTCTGACTTAAAAAGAAAATTTGGAAATGTAACAATCATTCTTAGCTCTGGCTTGGGCCAAACGCCCCTCCGCTCCAAGTTGACCTTGACAGTTTGAGGGACGTTTAGGCAGAATGATGGTGCATGATGTAACTGATAGGCATTTATAAATATTTGTCCAGAGGGCAAGATAGTTATGGTATCTTATTACTTCAAAGAGAAGAGTACACCGGTTGTTTCTTATTTAGCCATGCTACATTTTTAGCAAAAGGTTAATAACTTCGACTAATAATTTGTGTACGTTCAATTCTTACAGCTCTTATGAATGAATAGCAACATTTTCTCAACCAATACATCAAACAGATTAAAATAAGTGGCGACGGTCTCACATCTTATGCCTTTTCTGGCCACGGGTGAAGGACAGTGGTGCAGCTTGTGATAATACCATGATCGCGAGGTGATATTCTGGACCAATCCATTCCCGCATAGTCATGAGAGCAGTAACGTGGGGCACCATTTCACGATAACAACACTTTTTCCCTCGTGTTTCCAAATCTTCTCTGCTACTGTCACTTCAAAAGACCGTCCTTGTCTTGTGGATTCATGGGTAACAGGATGACTCAATGAGATATGAATTTGCCATGTTTCCCTGTGTTTTTCCCATCTCCACTGAGAAAGCCACACTGAGGTTTCTGTTATGAAGCCTGAAGCAGAAGTTACCCGCAGACACCCAATCCTGGTCTTATATTCTAAAACCTTTGCTTGTTGAGAGGATGTTGTTGGTCTGTTCTAGACGTGAGGGGAAAGGAGATCATGTCTTGCCTGGAGAAGAAACTAAAGCAAAGGAGGCCAAAGAATTTGCAGAACTAGAGGGGTGAGACCATGTCTTATCTCTTATAGGATGCAGGGAAAAGGGAAGACTTGGAAGAGAATGGATATATTGGGCATCTTATGAGAATGATGTCACCACCAATCCTTGACCCAAATCCCAGAACCCAAGCTTGACCCCAAAGAGATAGCCCACAAATCCTGCTGTTTTGGGCCATGAGCCTATCAGTCGTGACCAGAATGGACAGATGACCAGAGGAACTCTTGGGTTATTCAAGCCTCCATATTCACACAAATCTGGAAGCAGAGAGCTAACGATAGGGCATCCCCACCTTGGCGAATGGGATTAGGAGTTAGATTCAATAAGATTGGAAGAAAATTCATCCCTACTGGATTAGGAGTTAGATTCAATAAGAGTGGAAGAAAATTCATCCCTACTCAAGTTATTTGTTTAGCAGTTGAGTATAATTTAGATTTTGTTTATCTGCTTTCTGGTAACAATTATTTTGACCTACGTTTTATCCACATCATTAATTCCATGTCAGCAATCTCAGAAATTTTGGGCATAACAATCAATTTGAGTAGAGTGACTTATTTCAATTGCTGAAGAAATATATGATATTTATGCAACAAAGCTTAATAATATGAACAACTCAGAATAGGAAACTCTGATCTGATTCTTATATTTCTATGATATTGAGTGCTACTGTGAGGTACGACTGAAAAAAGGAAGAGTGGATAGTTTAGTAGGGATGATGAGGTCTTGGCAATGAAGATAGTATATAAGATTCTTGCACAGGTGAAGTTGAATGAATGGTTATTTATTTATTTATTTATTTTTAATTTTACTGCTTATTTATTTTTGAGAGACAGAGAGAAATAGAGTGTGAGCAGGGGAGGAACAGAGAGAGAGAGGGAAGGAGACACAGAATCTGAAGCAGGCTCCAGGATCTGAGCTGTCATCCCAGAGCCAGACACCGGGCTCAAACTCCTGGTCTGTGAGATCATGACCTGAGCCAAAGTCTGTCACTTAACCGACTCAGTGACCCCGGTGCCCCGAATGAATGGTAAATTATTTAAAAGATTATTGAGCCACGAGACTTTTTTTTTTTCCCATTCTGCTTTATCAAATTAGCAATAGCCCTACAACATTTGCTAATGTTTGACTTGGAGGAAGTTAAATTTACTCACAGAGATGGGTTAAGGCAAGGTTGAGTTTGTTGGTGTAAAAGTAAGTGGTGTTGTTGAATTATTCCTCACTCTTCTCTATGGAGCACACCTTTGAAACCTCCTTTGCCACTTTGTAAATCATAATGTCACAAAGAATTCATCAAGGCGTCTTGCACAAATTCATGTCGTGTCAATTGTAACAATGTGTGAACATGTTTACAGACACATGGGAAAGGCAGGAATTGTTCAATCAGCTGACAATGCGGGAGAGGTGTGCGTGTCAGTGGCCTGTGGTTCAGACCCTTTATGGCTCAGTCAAACTCCCAAGTTCTAGACTTCTCTACCCTCTTACTGTCTGTGTGATCATCACCCCATAAACAAACCACTGGATTTTTTATTTGTAAATGCAAGATTAACTACA
This sequence comes from Herpailurus yagouaroundi, assembly GCF_014898765.1. NCBI lineage: Eukaryota > Metazoa > Chordata > Mammalia > Carnivora > Felidae > Herpailurus > Herpailurus yagouaroundi. The sequence continues at coordinate 5,740,908 of NW_024412405.1, read as the reverse complement.
TCACTGGTTTCCAAATCTGGCTTATCATGACCACCCATGTTTCAAAACACATGGTTTCTCTGTCTGACTTCCCACAATTCGTATTTGGTGTGCAGTGAAGAATTAATCTTACCTAAAGAATGGTCTGGCTTTTACTCTCTGCTTCTGAGAAGTGACCTCTAGTACCTGGAGTGTCCTGTCAGATAGGCATATCTTTGTCTGCCCAGGACTTTGGCCACTGGACAGTCTAACAATGTGCTCATGATGGGGACTTTGAAGGGTATGCCATACTAATTTTAACCTTTGGAGGAGCTGGAAAAAAAAAAAGGTATTAGCCCAAACCTCCAGGAGGGGTGAGAGGATAAAGTTCAGCCAGCTGCCTGCAAGACTGAACATTTTTCTCCAGCCTTGGACACCAAGTGTAGGTGAACTTCCCCAGCTGACTCATAATGAAAGGACAGTAATGCACCCCGATTCCATCATGAGTGTCTTCCTCTGGTTGGTTTTAATTTGCATCCTTTGCCTGTGATAAACACGACCATAAGTAAGAGCCTTCACGCGAGTTCTGTGAGTCTTCTAATGAATTACTGAACCTGAGGGCGGATGTGGAGACCTTCCAGTCTGTAGTCAGCTGGTGGCAATGAAGGAAGTTCCTGAACTTGCCGCTGATGTCTGAAATGAAAGCAGCCTTCTGGGGATTGTTCCCTCAGACTTTTCAGTTCACCCAGCTCATTGCAGTTAGTACATTCGAAAGGAACTAAGAACAGTTAAAAAGAATTTGAAGGTGAACTATCGTATATCAAAAGTCCTTTGCAAGGTCTAGACTTTACTCCTTTATGTATTTGGTCTATTTGGCTTATGCACTGGGTTAGCCTTTGGATCTCAAGGGCAGAAAGTTGAGTGGTTTGTGTCCCTCACTTCATGGTGCACTATTATTCTTGGGTTTGTTGTAATTCTCTAGTTCACTGACTTACCCTCATCTGTATGTTATTTGTTTCCATCACATTCCTTTGAGCTGTTCTTTTTTCAACTTCTTAAGTTGCTTAGCTCATTTATTTTCAACTTTCTTATTCAGCAAGTAGTTCATCCTAAGCTACATGCTGTTTGGGATGTGTCGCACACATTTTGACATGGAGAAGTCTACCGTTCAGCTTCAATATTCCATAATTTCCCATGTAATTTACTCCTTAACCCCAAACTCATCTAGTAGTACTCTCTTGAGTTTCAGGACATCTGGAATTTTGTTTCGTCTTTTTTTGCTACCGATTTCTAATTTTGCTCAACTCAAAGTCAGAGATCTTGGGTCATGGTTGCCTAAATTTATTATTTCATTAGAAATAGCAAAATGGTGATTTTGTAATTCCCTTTCTTTCTGCATTTATTAGCTGGAATTCTTCCACTCAGAAGACATATCCCTCAGCAACCATTTTCTTACCCTGAAATAGAGTTGGCAAAAGTAATTCAGGATGCATGTTTGATTTTCTTGCCTTTATCAATTTTCAGAACCATGGGCTGGTGTCCTAGCAACCTCCAATGGTGACCAATGTGTGTATCCTAATACCAAGAACTCGTGCACATAAATGTGCTCGAAACAGCTCCATTTATTGTCATGATTCTTTTTCATGCTCAGAGTTCTTGCTCTTAAGCCAACGGAAGCACCTTTAGGTGAGTTCCTGTGTCCTTTTAATAGATTTCTGTTAGTCTTTGATAACTTCCTTACTTTCTGGCATAACAAAAAGTTTATGCCAGAAAGATATCAACGTATGAACTTTCCACCCCAGACCTGGCATCAGCTGTATGACTATGTGGCCGGGCTCCTGTCATGGGAATTATTTTGGGAGAGCACAGGTTAGGTGCTAGCAAAGTTCCTAAACTCATTACTCCTAGTCTGAACATCATGCGGTTTTTAAAGCAAAGCACATCATAAAACTGTGCTGCTATTTCCAATTTAAATTCAATATTACCAGATTTTTATCATATCTAGGTTATGTTATTTGCTCAGGAAATTTACTTCACTCCTTCTCCCAGAGATAACCAACCCATTTATTATTTATCCTTACACTGTTTCTTCTGAAAAAAAAAAATTGCCTTCCCCCTTACTTACTGGAGAGTTTGAATGAAGTAACCAGTATCTCCACTTTGCGTCTTTTATTAACAATATAGCCTGGGACGCCTGGGTGGCTCAGTCGGTTAAGCGTCCGACTTCAGCCAGGTCACCATCTCGTGGTCCGTGAGTTCGAGCCCCGCGTCGGGCTCTGGGCTGATGGCTCAGAGCCTGGAGCCTGTTTCCGATTCTGTGTCTCCCTCTCTCTCTGCCCCTCGCCCGTTCATGCTCTGTCTCTCTCTGTCCCAAAAATAAATAAACGTTGAAAAAAAATTAAAAAAAAACAATATAGCCTGGAGATCTTATATCACTCTACAGAGTTCCATGGTTTTCATCTTAGGGATGTACTACAGTTTTTCAACTGTTCTCCTGTTCCTGGTTATCTGAGTTGTCTCCACTGTTTCGGCATTAGAATAAAATGCTGAAGAGGTACCCGTGTCAATTTCATTTTTTGTCAGTGTGTCTTTGAGGTGGATCTTAAGGAGTAGGACTACCGGGTAAGAGTTCATTCATACAGAACTTTTCTATATATAGACAAACTCTTTTCCACGTGTTGGATGATTTTGCTATTCCCACCAGCAGCGTATGAGCACACACGTTTCCCCGTGGTCTCACTAACAAAATATGTTGTCAAATATTTGGGTCTTTTACTGGGCTTATAAATAATGCACAGTATCTCAGTGAAGTTTAATATACTTTCTTTTCCCTATGAGCACAACTAATTAACTTCTTTTGACTTATCTCTTTCTTCTTATAATTTTGTTAGTTGTTTCTTTATCTTTTGTGAGGCAATATTGTCAGGTCAATAAATGTTTATAATAATAATATCCTAAGATCTATTGTTATTTTATTATTCGATGTCAGCTATGAAATTTTTACCTTGAGTTTTTACTTTCTGGGATATTAAAATCACTATCTTGGCTTTCTTTTGGCTTACATTTGCTGGTTATATCTTTCTCCATTTCTTGATTTACAAACCTGGATCCTTTGGTTTTAACTGGGTCTCTTGTAGATGGTATCTTGTTTTTTTTCTTTTATTGGAGGATTCCAAGTCTGAGAATGTCTTGATCACTGAGTGTAACCATTCACATATGTCCATTAGTCTTAGAGTCAGATTTACAGTGGCATTATTTTTTGTGTCTTTTGAACCATATATTCAAAATTTTCTCCTTTTCTCTCTTTTTTTTTTTTTGTAATAGATCAGTATTTTCTTCTTTTGGTTTAAAAATTCTGTTAAATTTTTATGTCAAGTTGCTCTAGTGTTTTAGAGGCCCATATTTTTTTTTTTACATTTTCTTCTTTAATTTTTAGGCTTACCAATATCTGTATCTTCATCCCTAAACAAAACAGAACCAGACACAACTAAAACCTAACTCTTGCCTGGTCTTTTACCCCCAAACAAACTCATCCTTTCCCCTGATCAGCTTTTTTGCCTTTTCACCGAACAGCACATGATACTAAATTATTTATTCATCTGTAATCATGTGAAATATATTTCATAGAACCTAAATTTATTTTCCTTATTTCTGAGCTGTTTCTTTCATGAGAGTTTTGGCTACTGAAACTTCAGTGGATGCATATGATAGATAATCTAATTAAGTGGGAAGATTCCGGTTTCAACGTTATCGAAACTGAAATTACGTTCTCCATTGTCTTCTAGCATCTTGTGTCACTGATGAGAAGTCTGATGCCTGCCTGCTTCTCATTTTGTGGTAGGTGATCTGCTTGCTCCTTCCGGAAGCTTTTGACTTGATGGGAGGCAATGACCTATACTGGGTTCTGACTGAGAAGGAAAATGTCACCAGGAAAATGTTCTCCCTCAACGTTTGGGAGACATGCATGCTCCTGGCCCGCTTCAGTTCTGGGTCAGGATTTCTTGTATGCCCCGGGAGACAACCACCTTCTCTCCTCCCAGGGCTGGCAAATGGCTTTAATGTCAGTGTTTCACACCCCGGATTTCACCTCATGGCTATGGATCTCCAGAGCCGAGCACGGGGGAGAGGTCTGGTGGCTCCCCGTTGGTTTGACATCATGACAGGGACTGGAGCAGCCCCAATTTCTGAGTGAAATTTCTCATCAGGAACCTTAAGCAAAGTCATCTACGGTGTGCACGGGGTTCTAAACCCACGTTACATAATTTCCAAGCTATTTGCCGTTGTTGTTTTTAACACCGTTATTGGATTCTTTCAATATTCCAAACAACCTGCATCTATTTCCTTGCTACATCAGGACCACACATTTATAACACAGATAATCAAGCTTTTGTTATTATTAAAACTATTCTTCAACAGTTGGTGTTTTCTTTATCGTTGTGCCAGATAACAAGCTACATTTAATACATTGAATCTGATTTTGGAAAACATTACAACTTTGGCCATCAGACCCCGGTATATATTCTTGATTTGTTATCAACAAGCCACGGAAAAACCTCTCAGCGGTTTTGGTGAAAAGAGAATTTATTTCCTCTCCATCCAGAGCACACGGATTCTCCACAGACCTGTGTATACACCACCAAATACTTCCTCCAGGCAAGCCTATGGGCTGGAACATTATGCTCTAAGACTTTTTTTTTGTTTTTTAAGTGATGACAGAGTTAGATGTTTCACAAACTAAAAGCCAAAAGAGTGTGCTGTAAAAAATGTATGGAGTCACTAGCCTTCTAGACTCCTTTCCATATGTAGGGAACACAGATGTGAGAGAAAAGCTGGGAGATTATTACCCATAAATTATCAGGAGGAGTTGCTAGTGTTTGAAAGTTTGATTTCAATATCCTGTGTCTTGAACTCCTTTTCTTATACTTTCTGTCCATCTGGCTGCCTCAAATTTGAAAGATAACTTTGACAAAAGAGAACTTTAGATAAGAGAGAGAAGTTCCCTAACAGAGGCAGCCATGATACCCGAGGGAGAAAAGTAGTAAATGCAGTAAGAAGACAGAAAGCAAAGCATCTGTCTGAGAATACACAGAAAATCCAGCCTTAAGAACAGGGGTATATGGGAAGCAGCCAGGCTAGAGCGATGAATTTCAACCAGGTCTCTGCAAAAATGAAATACAATTCATTGATGTACTGAAACATCACAGCTTGTTGTGTGCACGTGTACGCATGCCTGCGTTACCAAGACCGTAATATACTCTCGACTTCTACCAAGTCAGGTCGCGTTGATCACCCAAAGTCTAAAAGCACAGGAAGCCAGTCCAGAAGCATCCGGCATGGCCAGAACACGGTCTAGCGTCAACCACCTGCCAGGACTGACCCACAGCAGGAACCATTTGTTCATGGAGCGCAAGGAGCTTGTCGCCGAATGCGTGCAGTTCCTACCTTAAATGCAATGGATGCCCCCCAGAGGAAGGCTTCACTACGTTGATATCAAAATACGGCCGTTATTGGGCAATAGATAATTAAAACGATTGGTTTCATTTTTTGTATATGTGCTGCCGAGGCGAGCACTTGATTTCCTTCTTGTGGGAATGGTTTTAGGTGTACAAATAATACATAATAGCCATAGAAATTTAGAAAGAAAACCCCCCATAACTCCACGACCCAGAGATAAATATTGTTTGAAGATTTGTGGACATTTTCCCCAATGTTTTTTATATGTGTTATAAATCAGATTATATGTAAAGAATTCTCCGTCTTGCTTTTGTTGATTATACATCACCTTTCCCCACTATATTAATTACTTCATAGTGTGATTTTCAACGGCTGTATAATATTTCATTTTATGAACGTTTTATAATTTACTTTCCCTGATGGCTTCTCATTGTCAGGCATTATTGTTTGAGTAGTTTTAACGAAAAATGGAGTTAGAAGGAATAGTTAATTTAACTGCTTTTTGATATATGATGTCAATTATTGTGGCTTGCGTGACATCTACTAAGATACCAAAAGCTGCTCAGGAGAAATGGAGAAGAAGATAATTACTACAACCAGAGGAAATCATTTCAATTATTTTACTCAACTTTTAACTAAATTATAGTTTAATTTATTTAAAAAATTGTCAGTATTCCTAAGGCTTATCAAGAAATGACCCCACTCTGGGGTGCCTGGGTGGATCAGTCGGTTACACGTCTGACCCTTGATTTTGGCTCAGGTCAGGATCTCAAGGTTTGTGAGTTCGAGCCCCATGTGGGGCTCCGCACGGACAGTGCAGAGTCTGTCTGTCTGGAATTCTCTCTCTCTCTCTCTCTCTCTCTCTCTCTCTCTGAATGAATAAATAAAATTAAAAAAAAAATAAATGGCCCCACTCTTACATTTTGCTTTGCTCTGCTAGAGTATATGTTTATGTGCATATGCTCATGTATGATCGCCATGTTTCAAAACTTTCCTTTAAGCTGAAGTATTGAAGCTTTTATTTTGAGGACTCAATGATTTATCATGCTTAGAATCTCATTTGAAATCCAATTTAAAAATATTTGAAAAGCTCGTCCATCTTGAGTCGTGGTATCCTTCAAAATCAATGGCAGATTATATCACCTACAGTGGTAGCAAAATTAAACAACTGTTTTCCCTAATGTGTCACGGATACAAAAGAAGACTGTATTTTTTTTTTTAGAACACATTCTTTTACCCATGAAAATCCAATAATCCACATACACGTTTCCTGAAAAATATAGTGTGTCAGTCAGGGTCCAACCAGAGAAGCAGAACCAATAGGGGAGAGGAGTAGGAGGTGATCGGTATTTTCATTTATTGCAAAGAATTGGCTTACACCACTGTGGGAACTAAGTCTGAAGGCCCAGGGAAGTCCTAAACCTTCTTCTTTTTTTAGGGGCTCACCTGGTAAGGTCAGACCCATTTAGGGTAGTCTCTCTTTGGATTCACATAAAGTCAAATAATTGGGGATTCTAATCACATCCACAGAACCCCTCGATTCATGTTTGATTGAACAACTAACTGAAGACTATTTTAGTCTAGCCAACTTGCCGTCTCAGAAAGTCATAACACGTGAGGATAAAATAAAATAAAGTCCCATTTTCAATGCTTATTGAAAAAAGTTTGACAGTCTTGGTTTTTTGTCATTTTTTTTTGAGCTGAAAGAGTTAACAAAGATGGGCACCATGACGTCTAAATTCATTATTTGTCTCCAGGGTGTCGGGCTTGCATGAGATGCGTAGTTAGACCTACACGAATTTTGTATACTTTTGTGCCATATGTTATTGACTACTGCAGTTTTTCTTTAAGCTTTTAGCCACCATTTGCATTAATATTAATATTTAATACAATTATGGCTAATATTACCCTCTGAATGCTTTTATATAATAATAGCTTTGCATTTACACAATACCGCTCTGGCCAAGAGCTGTGAGTGCTTCGTCGACAGTGAGCCAGATTTCTTCCCCTGAGCAAGCTATTCTCCATGTACCCCTGGAGAAATGTTAACACTTTAGAACAGGACCTTGATTTGTGCTTACAGCAGAAATAAAGTAATCAGTGTTCGTATAGCAGAAGATACTTCTCCAATAGGTCCTGGGAGGATTATTCAGTGTTTTAAGCACTTCGCAAAATCTCATATGGAATAGTTATTCGTTACACTCGTGTAATTGAACACAGAACATGGGACATTGTAAAAGTCAGTATTTTTGAGTGATGGATAAGCTGTGGCCTATTGCTCAGGTCAGTGGGATTTTCCAGGGGTTTTAGGAAAGAGGCGGGTGTAGTTTGCTTAGGGTAGCAGCCTTCCTACTATGCACGCAAAAGAGAATTTTTATAACCAGGAGGAGGAAAGTTCTTGGTTGTAAAGATTGGGGTAACCTAAGTGCTTTCTTTTTGGCTGGAAAAATAAGTACCCTCTATTGTGTTCAGAGGAAGATATTATCAATGATATGTCCCAGGGGACAATATCATTCTATTAAACAATAAGCCAACCTGCTGATACTTTAGAGTAAGTACTCAACGAGGGGCTCATGAAATCTCCTGCTGGTATTGTCCTAAATTGCTCGTAGTTTGAGCAATTCGCTTAACTTTCCTGTCTCTGTTTCTTCATTTATATGGTTAGGGATTGATCTAATGACATTTCTCAACCCGTTTGTGTCTAAAACTCTAGAAAAGAAGAGGTCAGACGTGTGGAATGCTGCAAAAATTACCTAGAAAAAGGGTACGGGCATTCTCATTTGATATTAGAAATACTTCAAATTTTTTTTTTTGTCCTTAAATGCCGAAAAATTTCTATACCTTATCGGGGCAAAGACATAGCCTGCAATACAACACAAATGGACAGATTTAATATTTATTCTAGATACCTTGGTGACTTAGCTGATTTTATATATTCTGGCATAATTTGAGGACTCGGCCAAATCATCGTTTAACCTTCAACTTAAAATTCTTAGTCTAAATCAATTATTTCCTAACCTTTAAAAAATTGCAATTTCAAAGCTAATCTTTTGGGTTCCCTTGGATGTGAATTCTCTCAAGCATTGGAAGTGCTCTAAACATCAAAGGCACAAGTTCCCAAACTTAACACAAAAGTCTTCATACTATGAATTTGATTTATGTCATCAGTGTGCTTAATTCCAAACCTTCCTGGTTTATTTATGATAGTGTCTATTTACCTTTTATGGAAACGATTTCCTATCCCAAGTACATTGGGTAGCATCATCAGCGGGCTGAGTCTGCGTATTCAGAGATTCCGGCTAGAGTAAGAGATCTGGAGTTGTAGACACCCAGAGCAATTTTTCTCACAACTGCGAGAGACGGAGCTTTCTTGTCACGGTTTCTGGGTGGAACCACCCGGCCGGGGGCCTGGACCACATTTTGATTTGGATCTGTGACATCTCTAATTCCCAGCTGATGTGAGTCTGCAAAGTGTCTAGGCTCCTTCATCCCTCGTGTGGAAGCAGCTAACAATTAATACGAGATAGCATTTACTCTTTGGTGTTCATCTGAATCTGCCTCATACTCATTGCTATTCAGAAGTTACCGAACTTGATTCTGCCCGACTCATGTCTTTATCTGGCTATGGCACAGATGCGGCTCCTTATTCATTTTGATGACAGTTGAGATTTTCTTTTCAGATATACTGTGTCATTTGAGCCTTACCCTTTCGGGCGGGGGCGGGGGGAGAACAAATGTATTAATATTATCACTATTTCTTTTTCTCCTTCTTCTCTTTCTTTTCTCTTTCTGCTTCTCCTTTTTCTTCTCCTTCGTCTTTTCTCTCCCTCCTTTTCCTCCCCCTCCTCCTCCCCTCCTCTTTCTCCCCTCCGCCTCCTCCCCTCCTCCTCCTCCTCCTCCTCTCCTCTTCCTTCTCCCCTCCTCCACTGCTCCTCCTCCTCCCTCTCCTCCTCTCTTCCTCCTCCCCTCTTTCTCCTCCCCCTTCCCCTCCCCCTTCCCTTCCTCCTTCTTTTTCTTCTTCTTTTCCTTCTTCTTCCCCTCTTCTCCTCCTCCTCCTACCCCTTCTTCCACTTTTACTATTTCTATCATTATTATCCCGAACCTAATTTGTTGAGTTCAAAGGAAATTTCTAGAAACTAATATAGCTGTGAGCTCCATGGCAGGTCTCGTTAAACTTTTATTAAAGGAAAAACTATTTCTTCTAACTTTTCTGATACAGTATCAGAGCTGTACAATAATACATAGTTAAATTTCTTTATTTCTATGACTTAAAAAGTCTGCTCCAGGATCCCTCCGAGCTGACAGAGATGGGCATCTAGTGACAATGAAGTGGGGTGTGAGCTGTGAAGTGGTCAGTTGTGTGAAGTGGTCAGTTGTGTGAAGTGTGAAGTGGTCAGTTGTGTGAAGTATGAAGTGGTCAGTTGTGTGAAGTGTGAAGTGGTCAGTTGTGTGAAGTGGTCAGTTGTGTGAAGTGTGAAGTGGTCAGTTGTGTGAAGTGGTCAGTTGTGTGAAGTGTGAAGTGGTCAGTTGTGTGAAGTGATCAGTTGTGTGAAGTGTGAAGTGGTCAGTTGTGTGAAGTGGTCAGTT
>NW_024412405.1:5693887-5730899 GCF_014898765.1 Herpailurus yagouaroundi | reverse complement strand
GAAGTGGTCAGTTGTGTGAAGTGTGAAGTGGTCAGTTGTGTGAAGTGTGAAGTGGCCAGCTGTGTGAAGTGGTCAGCTGTGCTGCTCCAGTGACCAGCTGGGCAAGTACTCAAGGCTACAGCCTTTGGGGCTCAGCCTTTGCCCAGCCTCCATCCTACAGGTCAGGCCTCTTGCCCACAAGAATCAGGCTTGGGGCCTTGAATGCTGCCCTTGGACAATCAGGGCCTGACTCAGAGGAACTGCTTCACTATATTACTCTTCCTCCAAACTCCCTCCCTCCCGACTCCCTTCTTCCTGCGTGTGGACACCTCAAGATCTCCCTCCTCCCGGGTTGAGGAGGATTTGTGTGAGCGTCCTAGCTCCTGACCTCCAGCTCTCCCAGGGGTCTAGGCTTTTCCAAATAGTCTGGGTTGGAGAGGCTTCTGAGTTCTCACCAGCTTCTGTTTTGTCCTAAAAAATCACACCCACATGCACGTAGACACACGAGGCAAGGAGACACAAAGTCCTTACTAACTTTTTGGGACGGGGAGAAAAATAACAATAGGATAAAGAATTAACAGGAGTTAATAGGTCAGCAAATTTTCTTGCAACATGTATTTTGAGTTATTATTATCCGAGACGTAATTTACATTCACATAGTGATGGCTATTTTGTGTACTCTCCTCTACCCACGATCTTTAATCTTTGTAATACTTTGTCAGGTCACGTGCAAAGTTACAACCCCATTCTGCACATGAGGAACCAGACATGCAAGGAGATTAAGTGCTTGTCTGAGTCTCACGACTCAAAGCGTGTGTGTGCGTGTGCATGTGTGCGTGTCCTCAATGGTGGTTACACATTAGAATAACTGGGGAAGCCAACACATGACGCCCATTCAGTTCAACAACTTGAATCTGAGTCTCTGGATGTGGCCTGGCATTGTTATTTCCCTTTGGGTTTCCAGATGATTCTGATATGCGAGCAGAGATGAGTATCAGAACTGAGCTTAAAATATAGGTTTTTCTCATTTCAAGTGCCTTGTTTTTAATGTGATAGCAACGGCAATCATTTGAATCTGAGGATGTTTATTCTTTCTGGCTCCGTGAGGTAGAGGGGGACGTTTTCTCATGAGGTGCTTCTCAGAGCACTCAGCCATCCAGGGGAGGACCCGCAAAGAACAGCCTGATAGTGAGGAGTAGGCAGGGGCAGGACAGACGCCGGATGCTCCTGGAGGTCCTGCAGATCCACTGTCTTCTGGCTGGTTGTACAAAGGAAGTGTCCCTAAATAGCGTGGTGTCATGAAGTCTAGGGCATTTCGAGTCTATAGGTACCAACCCTGAATTCCGGTGTCGCACCGCATCCTGGGTAAGAGGGAGAAGGCCCAAGAGGAGGACAACAGGAATCCACAGATGCTCCATGGATGGAATGGATTATCTAAGGGGATGGTGAACATCTATTCACGGGGGGTTATGTAGAAGCTGGATGGCAACAGGGGTATGAGTCGACCGATGAATTAATTAAACAAGTATTTACTAAGTGCCTCCTGCATCCCAGCCACTGTATTCCACACTGGGGATTCAGCCGTACACCAAACAAAATTCGAGTTGAAAAAACACAAATTCTAGCTGGGAGAGACTAATAAATAAACGATAATAATATATGTCATCACATCTCCCCTAATATAATTTTAGCACCCACTTCTGCAGAGGGAATTGGCCAAAGCGCTCAACTAGGGTGATGAATAATGTTCGTCCCGCGACGGCGAGGTTTTCGGGTTCCTCTCTGCTGTTAGATTTCTTGGTCATCATCATCATTATTTACGTCACCTTTGTTCCCCCACTGTCTGTTTAGTAGATGCGGAGGGATCAAGAAGGGGAGAAAAGAAGGGCTACGATTTCTTGCTCTGCTCTTGCTGCATTATTTACGATGCAGGTTCTTAGGGAGGACAGAGATCCATCGTTAACTGCGATAAGCAAGCAGCATTCTGTGCTCTGTACGACAGCCTCCCTGATTCGGGGCTCTGGGCTTCCCTTTGGGTGGCACTGATTTCCCTCATCTGCCGGCTGGGAAAATATATTTAGCAATGCAGTTGAACTCCTTCAAAATGTACCTGCTTTATTGAGTGAAAGATGAGAATCTTATTTACTCAAGAGAAAGGTCAGATGATTAGGGGGAAAACTATGTAAAATATGAGCTTGAAGTCCACTTTAGGTTAGGTTTTTAAAACTCGTGATCTGTGCAAAATGGTAGTCTCTTTCACAGGTATGTAGAAACTTGAAGGTTGTAAGGGAGTTAGTGACAAAAGTCTTTGTTTATAAAATAAAGATCTGATCAGGAAAAAAAGTAAAACTTGAAGGGAATTGTCTCAAAAAGAAAAAGAAAGAAAAAAAAAAGGCAGCAAGTAAAGAAAATCCCTTGAGGCAGTCAGGTGTGAAGGGGTCTTCTAGACTGAGAGATAAAAAGCAGCCTGGTTTCTTATTACCTTAATTGCTTCCTGCCTGCTTGGGTCCCTAGGAGAGGGTAAAGCCAGGGGATGGGAAGGAAGAGAAAGCACTTTCTGGAATGATAAGAACAGGCACACTGAGACACCTACCATTTAATTAGCACGAGTGGCCTCAATTGCTGAGTGGATCTAGGGCGGGCAATGGGGAGAAGGCCCTTGGTGTATGTGGAAAGCCGGAGCGCCTGAGAAGACAGGATGGTCCAGTGTCCCACGGCTGAGGTTTCTGAGATGTATGTCAGCCCCAGAAGCGCTATGACCCTAAAATCCAACTTCACACCTGGTTAGGAAGACGCCGTCTAAAGAGAGCCAGAGAGAACAGCTACATTAAGCTGTATGTGAGAGTAAGCAAAGACTGAAAAATGGGCATTTGACTTGAGCACTTCAAAAGACCTTCTCTTTAAATGCACGCAATATGGTATTCTTTGATTTCCAGCCTATTTAACGATTGCACCATGCATAAGAGTTCAATGAATAAAGATCTGTATTCGTTTGTGTCTTTATCACTCACTGGTTGAAAGCTTGGTCACCAGGCAAGTCGGAGGAAGGAAGCAGGATCCATTGTAATCGTCTGGGGGAAGCCTGTCCTTTGATGAGGGACATTAACTCCTCAGAGTTAAAACCACTACCTTAGCCATAATGTGGCCATTACTAGTGTTGTCTTCCAGGGCTAAAAAGCAATTCGGAGGAAGTTCTTTTATTCGTCCAGCCAATAATGGAGTCTACTGTGTGCCAAGCACTTACAGGGAACTGAGAGGTGCTGGAACGCTCTGTCCTTCGGAAGCTCCAGGCTGGAGAAGGCTTTGCAGCAGGCTCAACTCAAGAGGACTATTTCAGAAAGAAATGGTTCGGGGTCCAGCCCGAGGCACGAGGTGGAAGTCCTTGGAAGAGGCCTGGGCTGCTTTTCTCACCAAAGTACATGGAGTTACAGATTTTCAGATTGACTTAGTTTCCCAGATTTTTAGGAAAACACATTTTCTCAGGCACATGTGGTATAAAGAGGGTGAGTTTTACAGGCGCTCCGGGACTAAGTTGTGCATTTGACAGGCCGTTGACCTCTTCTGAGCTTGAGGGAGGACTCCACAGCTGTCACCCAGAGATAGCTAGCTGTTCCAAGGAGTGACTGAGATAACGCAGCTAACGGGGTGCACAGGAAGTGGTTCGTAGTCAGAAGCTATTATCATAATGCCGGGGGAGGGGCTCCGGAATCACTTCTTATTCAGGACTTGACCGTGCATATCTGGTGATGTGGCTCACTACCTTCAAACCTTGCCACCACAACGGTCCACAGAAAGCCCAGAGCTCCCCATGATGCTTCCCGATTTAGACCCTTTGCTGACTCCATCGCCTAAAGACAAAATCTTTCTTGCTGGATCCGCAAGGTGGCCAGTGATTCACCGAGCCCTGCTTTCCCCATCTCATCTCCTACTTCCCTTCTGCCTCTTTGAACCTTCTCCCCCACCAAGACCAGATGAAGCGCAAGCCCCGATCACAGGATACTAGCCCACCACCCCCTTCCTCGGACCTGCCTTTTCTTCTGTTCCGATGCCCCTTCACCAAGTCTTGCTGTAAACGGGGTGGTTTGTTTTTTCATGCTTGGCGCATTACGGACAACCTCCCCGGGCCATGGCAACATGACTATACTCTGTCTCTAACGCACCCGGTTGTTCTCCTATTCTGGAACATGGAGATGTGTCCATGGTCCCGCTCCCTGTCTACACTGCAGACTCCTCAGGGTCTCGTGTTTGCCTTTGTGCCTCCAGTTCCCAGCCCATTGCCTGACATGCAGTTCGCATTGAGTAATGTCTCCTGAAGGGGACCTCACTGCAGGTACCTCTTCCCACCAGCCTCCCCGCACACATACAACTTGCGGGGGGGGGGGTGTTGATTTGGTGTAATGTGTTTTACAAATTCTTGTTTCCCCTTAAGATAAAGTCCTGACCATCGCTATGGTGCGTTGTTAGCATGGTCGATAATTATAAATCTTGTTCCAGGCAGTTTATCTCCATTATTGTGTAACCCAGAATCGATCTGCTATGCGTCATCTCGGGCATCTCGCTGTCCTCCGTGTCCTTCTACAGTGACCCGTGTGCATATCTAAAGCCGCGTGGCCATCACCACTTTCCTGGTCCTGTTGAACTCCTCTGTGCCCTCAGACACCTTTGACCATTTGCTTTAATTACACCCCATCTTTCTTATGATTTGCTCTGTATTGCTTTGAGGTCCCCTGTCTCCAATGTCATTGGTGTCCCTTGATGATATATTCTGGAACCAGTTCAGCGTGTCTGGAATATGCGTCTATTCGTCAGAATAACCTGCGCTCATCACCTATACTGTCACACTAATGGCACTTGGGGATATTTATGGGTCTTTGCAAAGACCACAATGGCTTCTGCTGTATCTGCCGATTGCTCTTCTGATACTAATGTTTGGCTGTTGGTTAATTTTCTTAAGCATAATTCTGATAACACAGCGCTCTTACAGAAAAGTCCTCTCCACAGAGATAACTATTAGCTTCTTCATTCTGCATGATTTCTTGAGTCTTTTTTCAGACTTTCTCATCTTTGAATCACCTTTGACTTTGAGTCTCCTTGTGGGACGTATTTGAAGCAAACTGTTGTTTGCGTGATTATCTTCATGTCGCTGTCCTAAATGTAAATCCCTGACATGTGTGACAAGGATTGAAATGGAACACAACAGCACGGGCCTGCGTCACCACCCCTCACGCCTGCATCCGAACGTGAACTGATGTATCGATCGTCACCCCCAGCCCTCCTGGGTGTCTTTTGTCACCATTCGGCACGATGACCCACTTTCTGCTCCCAGTTTAACACACCGTTCCTTCTTCTCTTGAATACTAGCATTTTCATGTCATTCCTCTCCCTGGGCTAGGAAGCCTACATCACTGATTTCTTCGAGTGACTTTCTGTCTTTCCCTTTGAGCCTTTTCCTTGCTTTTTCGTTTTGTTTTTTAGTTTTGCTTGTTTTGAGAAACAGAGAGAGAGAGAGAACGCATGAGCAGCGGAGGGGCAGAGGGAGAGAGAGAATCTTCTGTTGTTGTTGTTGTTATTAAAGTTTTATTTATTTATTTTTGGGAGACAGTGCGTGTGAGTTGGGGAGAGACAGAGAGAGGCAGGGGGTGGGGGTGGAGAGAGAATTCCAAGCAGGCCCCATGCTATCAGCACAGAGCCAGACACAGGGCTCAAACCCTCGACCGTGAGAGATCGTGACCTGAGCCGAAATCAAGAGTCAGACGCTCAACCAACCGAGCCACCCAGGTGCCCCCTCCATCTGAGGCTTTTCTTATGTCCCTTTTCCCCACAATTATTTCACTTTATCTTGGATTATTATTATAGCATCTTCTAAATGAACACGCCACAAATTCAGAAATTGTGCTACTTCAGGGCACTGAGGGTGGAAGTGTGCCTTTTTCTGTCACTTAAAGACAAGCCAAACCCAGAATCCATCCAAATCAGTCTGTTGAGACCCAAACCCAGTGCGCCTCCCTTTGCTGTCTCCATCAGTCAGCGCTCAGGGGAAGCCTGGCCATCTTCCGATGCTGCGTGGTGATCACCGCTCTCTGTGTCCCGCTTCTGCCCTCCATCCAGCTCCCGAAGCCCTCTGCGAGGCAGACACCCTGTGTCCTCTAATCCTTCTTCTGGCATTCCCCCCAGCCTCTTGCATTCTTACCCGGCGCCGGTCTGGGGCCGGAATCCACCCTGCAGCTCCCCATGGCTGCTGTGCGTTCTCTTGCACTTGACGTCCTTCAGGACAGGACACGCATTGGCCCTCCCCGCTCCCCATTGCTGCCTTCAGATCAACAGCTCCTCCGCTTCTCCTGCAAACAGAATATGATGCTACAGCAACAACGAATCCAAGTTTTCTGAGGCCTAAGGTGTTTCACACAAGTCTCCATGTCTCTTGCTATTACCTACTTTCTAACCTCAAAAGTGTCATGGCTTCTGCACATCACTTGGAGTTCTCTTCTTTCTCAAGGTCTGTCAGCAGCGTGGGTGACTCCTGTACCTGTGGGCGCCTGTCCATCCCTGGACCAATGACCTCATCCTTGGTTTGCTTCCTAATTGGACCACAATCCCCTTCCAGTTTTTGGCCTGTCCTGAAGTTTATAGCTATGCGCCTTCTCCTTAGTGGTCCAAGCTGGGCCGTTTGCTTCTAGACTCGCTCTCATCCTGAGGTTGACTTTGCCTCCTCTTGGTTTGGATGCACCATTGCCTGACTCCTAGGGTTGGATCCATTGCTGCCCAAATCCCACGGCTCATCCTTTTGTATTTTTTCCCACCTGCTTTTGGTGGCTTATATTTGCACGAATTTTTGGAGAAGGGTCTACGAGAGGCAAAATTTAGGGATCCTGAATATTAGGCAAGGTTTCTAGCATCTCAATTTGATTTATCATGTGAGTCCCAAATCATACTCCGACAGGTTTTAAAGGAATTTCTCCTCCCACCATCGTTGCTGACAAGGGATCTGACAGCCATGCCTCTGTGTTCTTTGATGGGACACCCCTCCCGTCCCTTACAGAAGTATGTGAGACTTTTATCTCTGCTGTTGTGGGAATGCCTCACACTGTACCTCAGCATGGGCCTTTTGCATCCATTTTTCTTTATACTCATTGGATTCTTTTGATCTGAAGACAGGTGACTTTTTCAGGTTTGGGGAATTCTTTCTCTGTTATGTCTTGATAATCTCCTTTTTTTTTTTTTTCTTTTCTCAGTTTGTGACATGCATTATTTGCATATTAGGCCTCCTGGATTTGTCCTCTATGTTTTCTCTGTTCTTCTGGATTTTCTACTTTTATAAAGTTGTTACACATTCTGGCAGATTGCCTGGATTTTATTTTCTGTCTCTTTCACTGATATACGTGTTTTTAATTTCATCAACCACATACAGTTTCTTGTCGGTCTTCATTGCGCTTTTTTCTTAGAATTCTGTTTGAAACAGATTTTTCCCCAAACCTTTCTAATTTTATAAAGAAGAGGTCTCCTTCTTCTTCCTCTCCTTTCTTTCTCTCTTTCTTTTCTTTTCTTTTCTTTTCTTTTCTTTCTCTTTCTCTTTCTTTCTTTCTTTTTTTCTTTCTCTCTCTTTCTTCTTTCTTTCTTTCTTTCTTTCTTTCTTTCTTTCTTCCTTTCTTCCTAAAATTCTCTTTCATCTCTGAATCGGGTTTCCTGTTCGTTTTCTCCATCTTGCCTTTTCATACTGATGAGGTTCCTCCTTGACACTGGCTCCTTTTTAAGACTGAAAGATAGGGAAGCTGGTTGGGGTTTTCTCTACTGCAACACAAGAAAGCCCACCTCTACATACACACTTTCAGGCTTCTCCCTTCTGTGGGCAGACTGGCTGGGAGCCCCTGAAATGTGGGGACAGCCTGTCTCCTAGCCAGCTTCCCTCCAGCCAATGGGCAGAGCCTTCTGTTGGCTGCAGGGACCTCCTCTTACCAAAAGAAAATGTCAGAACTGGGGACTGTCACAGCCACATTGTTTCTCCTGTTGTCGTTGTTGTCGTTTTAGTGATAATAAATCCCTGGTTACCTATGCATGGAAGACCTTCCGTGAAAATAAATAAATATTCACATGGTTGCCCTGTTTTTAGCCATATTACTTGATCCCATCCTGTCCCATACCTGCCAGTTTTCTATTATATCACCACCTGTGGGTTCAGAGGCACAGAATGGCTTCACCTTCCCTGGGGCCCCTTCACAGAGGAGTTCCATTCTGGGTTCCATTACCTTCGTTCAGCTCCATATGCCTATAGCCTTGGCTTGGCTTTCTGTCTTCCTGTAACTCATTGATAACATACATCTGATAATGACTTCCTCTCCTTTTCTCTTCTTTTTCTTTATAGCTGTGGATTTATTTCTTTTTATACTTCTGATGGACTCTAAGAGAAATGGGAAGTGTTCCATGCACTTTACTTCTGCCAACTTGAACCTGAAGCTCTCATACCAAGTTAAAAAATTCATGAATGAAGAATTATTTCTGAGGAATTATTAATTATTAAGCACAAAGCTTGAGACTCTCCTCTGCATCGGCTCACTAACTTCCTATAATGACCCTAAGCGTTCCCATTTTACAAGTGAGGAAATTAAGGTCCAGAGAAGTCTACTAATTGCCTGGGGTGGCATAGCTTTTAAATGGTATTTCAACTCAGGCCTTCTGATTCTAACCTGTGTGTGCTATTATTTATACCATAGCTGAAAAGAAGCTAGCCGTCGTAGACTTTGGGGAAGGTTGGCAATAATAAATAAAAATGAGAATTTTGTACAAAATCACTTCCGTGAGATACAGGGTCTGGATCTCTTTTGACCACTGGTGAGCAAACATTATTCTCAGCCTGTCTCTGGAAGTTTATAGAAGTAGGGAATCATAGCTTGCCGTTGAGAAACAGGATCAGTATTTTTGAGAATGAAAAACATTTGAGGACAGAATTAGGATCCAGAATGGCCACAACAGGCATGACTAGAAAAATCATATTTAAGCAGAATATGTGACATGTGGATAGGATTATCTGATTTAGCAAATAAAAATATAGGACCTCCAGTTACATTTGAATTTCAGGTAGACAGTAAATAATTTTTCCAGTATAAATATGTCCCACTAAGAAATGAGTTATTGTTTATCTGAAATTCAAATTTTCCTGGACTTCCTGTGTTTTATCTGACAACAGTACATAGAAATAAATGCATTTTCATGAATTTCAGCCTTAAAGCGTAGTTATACAATTGTAGGATGAGGAACTCTGATAGAGGTTCCTGTAAGAAGACTTATTGTTTAGGTACATTGTGATATCACTATGAGTCTATAGTGCGCTTAAAAAAAATAATGAGATCTGAGGCTAGATTTAAAAACACAGACAACCTAGAGAAATGTTTCTGAAATATGGGGTAAGGGATACCTGTCCATGAAACCCAGACTATTTTGTTTAAAAGGCAGCTTTCTGGGCCCCTAGTAACCTGAATGTCTAGGAACAAAGCTTAGAAATAATCCATTTTTAACAAGTTCCCGGATAATTCTTGGACACGCAGAAGTTTGAGAACTGCTTCATAAAGAAAACTGAGATGTCTCACCAGGAGCTGGCCAGGCCACCCTCAGCAAACTGTGTTCAGTCCCTGGTGCCTCATGTTGGGAACACACACCCTGAGACAGGAGGCTGGGTCTGTCCTGATTCTCCACACACGACAGAGGAACCAGCGCTGTTCAGCCCAGAGAATTCTGGAGAAGATGCGAGAGCTTTATTCAGCTCAATTGTAGAAGAAGGTTTGGATTTTTGTCCAATGTGTGCCCAGGAGTTAGAATTAGGATCCAGTAATAGAAATCTTGAGCAAAGCTGGGTTTACTATAAGGATGAATTATCTCACCATTATACTATCTAAACACGGAGGGAACCTCCTTTTGAGAACTTGCCAACATCACTGGATGTTCTGAAAATGAAGGATAAAGTCTTGCCAGAGAGTCTCTCGATGGGTTGCCCTCAGAGGCTGGCCTGAGGGTGAATTCTCCAAGTGAGCGCTCAAAACACCCCTGCCCGTAAATCTCAGACTCCATATTGAGAACCAGCATGCTGTTCACTGAGATGGATTAAAATAATTAAGACGTGAAAATTTTGTGCAAAATTAGAATAACCAGGCTTCTGAGTTTTGAACAGAATAGAAAATATTGACGGTGCTATAATGATTTTCAAAATCATGCTGGACAAGGGACCTCAGGCTCTTCAAGAAATGTCGATGTTGACAGAAGGGTTTCTTTCAAGGGTAGGGTTTGTTAGGGGCAAACGGTGGAATCCTTTTTTGCAGAGTGAAATCTTTCCGACAAGATTGAGTCAAAGTCAGCTAAAGTGTGAAGTGGGCAGTGAGATGCAAGGGAATGTTAAAATTTTGTGTCACCCTTGGAAATCACCTGATCCTTAGGTAGCTTTTAAAAACACCCTTTCCTGGGCCCCTGGGGGCTCAGTTGGTTGAGCATCCGACTCTTGATTTTGGCTCAGGTCATGATCCCAGGGTTGTGGGATCGAGCCCGGCGAAGGTCTCTGTGCTGAGTGTAGAGCCTGCTTGAGATTCTCTCTCTCTCTGCCCCTCCCCTGCTCCTGCTCTCTCTCTTTCTCTCTCCAAATATAAAATAAGTCTTAAAAAAATAAATAAATACCTTTTCCTTTAAAACGAAACATGCATGATCTGGATGGCCACATATATTTCTTTTAAAAGTATGAATAAGAATTCATTCATTCTTTTTGAACTTGAATGTTTGAAAGTGCTGGGTATATTTCACCTTTCTGTACAAACCAGCTGCCACCCAGCACACTTGGGTCCATATCTGAAGTGAAATGTGCTAAACTGTCGGTAGGGGGGAAGGAAAGGCGTTTTCACCTGCAGTGCATGTCGATTTCACTGGCTGATGCAGCTGCTTAGGAACTAAGTTGTGTGTGTGTGTGTGTGTGTGTGTGTGTGTGTGTGTTTCCTTTTCGTAACACAATGAATTTTAAAACGCGAGCCCACTCATTACTCAAATTACCAAGGTCTTACTCACCAAGGGATGTGATTTCACTGGAGTCCTGGGAGTTATGCAATGCCCTTAGACCCTGGGGAGTGTGTCCCTTCTTCTTATTGTGATTATTTTAATCGTCTGCTTTGGCCTTTGGCCTTTACTTTGCTTTCCTGAGGAAAAGATTGAAACAACAACAACAACAACAAAAAAAAAACACACAAAAAAACCCCCAAAGCTGAGCAAGAAGTAATGAAGGCTAGGAGCCTGGTGAGTAAGCAGCTGAGGGCAGCGCGGGGGATGGGCCACAGAGGAACGGTTGGGGGTGGGGGGGTCAGGGTCCCCACTGGATCCCCACCAGGGATCCAGTCCCATGGTGGAAGCCAGCAAATGGGAAGAGGGAGTGAGTACCTCTGGTGGTGGGGTTCCTGCTGTGGGTGGAGAGAAGCTGAAGGAAGGGTGGGCTGCCTTGGGGAGGGAACCCATGAAAACCTGGCCTTGGACTGGTCCAGGGAGGAGACAGCAGGGCCAACGCCTAAGCTCTAAATGAAAGCATTCTATTTTTAATTTCAATGACTCTATGAAAAGACATGCAAGACCCAGAGGGCCGACCCCGAGGTACAGGCTCTTTGGACGATTGGGGCTTTCTGGGCCATCTTTTGTGCCTTTTTTTTTTTTTTTTTTTTTGCCGTCACTCTGAACGTTCTGGTGACTCCCGGCACAGCAAAGAAGGTGAGAAACCTGTGCCGTGGGGCAGGGGCGAGGTGGAGGAGGACAGGGGCAAGAGCCGGGCCCAAGGGGTGACACAGGTGCACAGCCGGCCTGAGCCTGGCCACGTGTGCTGCACAGTGGCGTCGAATCTCGACGAAAAAACAAAAAGCTGGGACGAAGGAGTCAATTGCTAGTTTTGGCGTGCTGAGAGACAAAATGGAGTCAGGAGTGTGCAGGTGGCTTCCTGGGGGCACGTCACCAAACGCAGCGGCTTTTCCAGGAAGCCCCGAAGCCCTCCTACTGCATTTTAATTCATATTTTGATGCCCGCATTTTTGTTTCTTTGGTCAGAAATTGCTTCACATAAAACTATATATATTTATATCCTTTTTTCTTTTCTTTTCTTTTCTTTTTTTTTTTTCTGGTCTGGTAGAACTAATAGGATTTACCTTTCAGATAAACAGACGGTTTCTGCTGTTATATCCTGCCCTCTGCTGGCCGCTTCTGTTGTGTTTTTACCGGCTGCTGGACCAAGGGTTTAAGAATGAGGTTGGATTAATTTAAATAAATAAATCTGACTTTATTTTTAACTCCTTATGAAGCAAACCCCAAAAATACCTAAGCTCTTGCCACATTTAAAATAAGACATAGATCGGAAGAATGTTATTTCTTAACTTCTCTGTACCTTCCTAAAAGTATAGTGGACCTTTTATTTTAAAATAAAACCAGAATTTGGCTCCCTGGTATTACGTTTCTGCTTTCATGTCCGGAAGACTATTCTTATGAGGCTAGAAATTCTTGGGCTAATTTTTGGGCCTGAAGATGAAATCCTATAACTTTCCAAAATATCAGACCCCACCAATAATCCATGATGTGTAAAGAGATCATCCTAGTCCAAAATGAAAGAGTAACGTGACCAAAGCAGGGAAAGATCCCTGAAGTCCACGCAAAACTTTGCCAGAGACAAACCTGAGAGACAGTTCCTAAATACTAGGGTATATAGATCTGTTCACTAGCAACAGTCACCAGACCCTTTCGTGCTTTGGAATAACTTAAAACAAATGTTCATAAACCACGCAGTAGATTCATGCTTACTTGTCAAAGCAAGTTGGTGAGTTAGTAGCAAAATGTGGATTAGAATTAATTGTCTCAAAATCCGTAGCCCATTGCTTCGTCTGCTGAACAACGTTCTGCCTTTAACAGAAATTAGGAGAAAGAATTTGGTGGGTCACACACACTTTATTGCAGAACCAAGGTTCAGTGGTGAATTCTAATTAAAGTCATTTTGTTATTTAAAAAAAAACAACTTTAAAACCTCTTGAAAAAGGCAAACCACGATGGCGGGGAAATGGATTGATCATTGTTTATTTAGCTGAAGTCTGCTTTAGAATTACTTATGTTCTGTTGTTCATAATTATTTGGGGTTTTGGAGGGGTCTCATGTGGCTTTTCCTCGGGTTCTTTAAAAAGAGCCGAGTCGCACACATCTCCATTTGGTTCTGGTTGAGTAAACTTCTTCAGCTTATTGGGATGTCACATCACTTCCTGGATGAACAGTTGGCTGCTGAGAGCAGGTTTATTTAAAGCAAGAAACTCGTTTAAATAAGTCTTTGGTCACGCTGTCAAGGGGGTTGTTAATGCGCCATGAGCAACGACTATACATGCATGGGGACGTTTATGAAAGAATTTCTGGTTCTCGGACGATGTAGGTCTTCACGAAGTCTTTTTTGTACATCTAAGACTTTATGTTCATTTTATTATACACAGTCTTAATTTGAGTCTGAAAAGGGGAGCTCCAGGGCAGACATAAAATTAACTTCTCTTTCAGTGTCCTAACCTTTTGGTTTTAATTTATTCACTTGTCAATCTCATGAATGCCTCGTGAACTCCAGCCATTGATTTCCGTGGCCAATGCTATTTTTCCTGTTTATGATAATATATTGTCCCATTGTTGCTGGCCGTTTGCACTCAGTTAAATTTCCCACACAGCGGACAGGAAACTGTTCCATGGCATCAGACTTCCTTGGATTGATTTTCACAGAGGCAGGGAGGGACCTGGCCACTTCTGGGCTCTTTGTGTGGAGCCTGCCCCAGGCCCCAGTAAACTGCCTGTGTGGACACTTCCTTCCAGGCACCCAGAGCAGACGGTCCCACGCAGCTCCTGGGAAAAGCCTCTTATCAGTGCCGAATATTATGTCATTGCTTTTTACATATGATGTTTATTGTCTTTAGAGCCCGCTCTGTGGGAATGTTCTTTTCAAGGGCGACAATGGGGAACCACAGAACAAACCTGGTGAAATCACTCAGGCCTGGCGCTGCGGGCCTAGCAGCCGCTTTATAATTAGAAAACAAGCCGCTCAGCCACAAAACAAACGATGTTTTTACACTCTCTGGCTACTGAATTATTTATTAATAAAAAGCTTTATCACCAAGTGCATCATCCGCCACCCTAAATGTAGTTATAAAAAACACTGAGAACCCATTTGGGCCGTGCCAGATGACCTAAGGAGCTCTGTTTTTTTTGTTTTGTTTTGTTTTGTTTTGTTTTTCTTTAAGTCAATGTTTGTGTTGCTATTTTGAGTTTCACTAAACACTCTAAAGCTTTTCTAGGCAAATGTCCGCCGGTATCCCAGTGAGTTGGGATTTAAGAGACACCTGCCTAACGTATACTCAGCTCTCAGTCTGAAATACTTTTACACTCAACAGTTTGTCTTAGGTAGCACATGTGGGTGTTTTGCGTCTTAAAAAAGTAGATCGCCACAATGGCTGACCCGTTTATGTGTGTACCAGCGAAGTCAAAACTTTAAAAACTCTTTTTGTAACTTTGCCTTTTTAGCAACGCATCTGCCTTTTCGGGACTTGGTGATTGCAAAAGCTAACACACAGTGCAGTAGACGACTTGCTAAAAATCGGTGCCATCCTTTGAAAAGGATGATTAATTCACACTCTGAAATCATCCCCCCCAGGAGCTCATTCCCAATTAGACCCCGTCCCCCCCCCCATAGTAAACAGTTCCCCAGTGAAGCCAGTTCTACAACCACAGCTGGACCCCCATGGGAGGCACCTATATTAAAACACTTTGCGTTTGTTTGGTTCCTCCTCCCCCCACCCCCCCACCCCCTGCTCCCAGTGTAGAAGATTTCAGAGGGAAAGGGATAAAATGACTCAGACTTTACCAAGGAGACTCAGAGTTGTCAACACAGATGAATCTATTGTGGGGAGGGTGGGGGCCGTGGCCGGGCTGCTCAATTTCCACTTCAGAGTTGTAATTGTTTGGGACAAATCATTTCCCTCTGTGAAAATCAATGGCCAGTTTATAGAGCTGTTGAGTGAATTAATGGTTTTGATCAATTGAAAATGGAATCTTATTCATTCGCATCAGCAACGGGCAATACTTACAGGGTTTGAACGAGCTTCATTAAATCATTTCCCAAGTTTAGACATAGTTGAATGGGCCAGATGGCAACTAGGTTCTCAGACGAAACAAGTTGTGGACATACACATTTCTATCTTGCTGATTTGGAAACTGAAAGTCGCAGGCATCCCATATGCAATTGAATCCCATTTATATCTCTGGAACAAGTCACTTGGATGGGAAATGAGCCCTTCTTTTTATCATTCTGTTTGTTCAGTTGGACTGTTTTCCTTTTGAGGGGAAGGAGTTCTTTTGCAGTGGAGACGTACGGGGAATCAAAATGAGATGACCAGATCGTTTAATTTGACTCGAATAGATAGATACAGGGAAATGGCCCGCGTAGATAGGTTCTGCGTTAGGGTGACATATTGGTAAGTGGAATGCATGTTGGGAGAATTTTTTCTCCCCTCTTGTGAAGTGATTGATATTGTAGTTTCTGGATTTGATCAAATTCACAGTACAGACAAGCAAGCCACGCAGAAGGTGGGCTACCAGTTTAATTATGGATTTATGTTCCTTCTCTAATGGATATGCCTGGTGTCGTATTTCTTGTGTGCTCTCTTCTTAAGCCGTAGTTTCAGTATCTTGGTCAAGAGCAACAGATTGTGTGTATTGGACCCAAATATTTTTGCTCACAAATTTCCCTACGTGGTGACTGAAAAAAAAAATCCCAGATAAAAGGGTACAAAAATATGTCAAACTACCTTTAAGAAAAATGCTCCCTATTTACCCGGGGCATGCAGAAGATAGCGATTCTCCCTGAACTCTGACTTTAGAGTCAGGGGTTATTGCAGGAAGAGCAGGAAACAAATTTGTGGGGAAGGAGATCTACTGGAGAGCCGGGGGAAGGGATAGGAGCATGCTTAACAAAGAGTTTGTTTTGGGGGAGTAACCTAAGGATACTCTAAAATTTCTGGCTTGAGGTTTTGGCTTGCCGATAGCACTAATATTTATGATTGGGAAAATATTAAGAGGCACCCCTTTTGGTTGGGAAGCTGAGGAGATCACAGGCCCGCTTTAGGGTGTGTGGGATGACACAGGTGGCCAGCCTGTGGCACATCCAGACTTCTGCATCCAGAAGGTGATGGCTCTGAGCACAGGTAGAAAGAAGGGGACAGGGCAGGGTTGTGAATGTCCGGTCTATACACATTGTCAAAACCTTGAGAATACCAAGATCGCCCAGGGTGATGAGAGAGGGGAGACCAGTGGACCAAAGAAAAAACCCAGGGAACACCAGTTTTAATGGCATGGAGAGGAGGACCTCAAGTTGAGTTCTAAAAACACTATGTAGAAGAAGAATCCTAAAGGACTAGTGTCATAGTCATGAGTGTATCAGCTGATCCTTCTACAATCTTTACAGGGAGCATTTGTCATGGAACAATGCGTGTTTATCTGGAAACTGCATCAGGAGTTGATAAACTCTGGCAAGAAGAGCGTGGGGTTGTAAGGCTTGATCCATATATACTCTACAAGTAATTTATGTAAATTGTACGGTGAGGAGGGGCTATCAACATAGGAATGTGTTCACTCTGTATCTCTTAGTCTGGCCTTGGAAAAAAATTTTTTTTAATCTAATTGGTTTTGTTAAATGATTCATGAATAGAGCAGCACCCCACAGAGCAAGTAGAGGGGAACTCCCTTTAGGAATGGTTTTTATGCTTTTTATTTTATGCTATTTTTGTTAAAGTCCACAGGAAACACCCCTCTTAGGGTCCCAGAGGACACAAAAAAGATTGCAACAGCATCACATCATTGTGAATCCTCTCAAAAATGAAAGAGGGAGGCAGTTCATCCCCACAAGGGAAGAGTATTCATTAGGTTATGTCCATGGAGACCGTGGATGAATTTCTTTTCTCGGGTAGCTTTTTCTCTACCTAAATTGTGAAATAGCTTAAGGAAATGGACGTTCCCAGAAAAGGGCAGAGAAAACTGTATTTCTAGCAAATAGAATCTGTTAAAAGTCAAACAAACAAATCTTCTGATTGGTATCTCTCTCTGAGGCTTTAAAGATCCACCCATTAAATTAAACACCGAGTTAAAAAAAAAATACCACTTGACAGGTTTGTACATTTGGAAAGGAGATTGAAATTTGACCGAGGGAAGTTCTAAAATACTGAGTGATTACGGAGACCCCAGCAGATCAGGGCTGGAGAGTGTCTAGGAGTTATGACGAGAAGGACCTCTTTGCCGCCCTTTGTCAGAGTCACTTCTGTGGAGTCCTGGAGGCAGAGCACAGATGGGGGTTGGTGGAAGCATCCACGGAAGGTGACAAAGGGAGGGAAGGGGAGGAAGATGTCACTTCTATCGCTTTCGAGCAGTTTGGCTGAGAAGCCAATGAAAGCTAAAGGCAGGAGCAAGGAAGCTACAAGGAGTCGGAGGGACGTTGTTGATTTCATTTCCTTTTGTGAAATAAGCGGCATTGCTTAGAAGTAGGGAGACAAGTGAGGGAGGGAGGACCAGGAAGAAATAACAGGAGAGCACAAGGATGTGGGAGCCGGGGAAGGGGACAGGAGGAGCCTTTTCTCTTCTGACTTGTGAGAAGAGACCGTAATAAGACGTAATAAGACGTGATCGTAATAAGCAGGAGCCCCACCCTCTGCCGCTGTCTTACACGTGCACCTGTCTCTCCAGCACAGCTGTCTTCCGAGGTCCACATGACACCCCCGCCAGGATGTCTTCTCCTGAAGCTACGACTCCTTGGTTCTCACTAACTCAACAGAGGAGATACCTGGGTGGATTTTAGGGGACTTTCTTGGTCCTGTGTCCCCTGACTGTTCCCTTGCAACTTGCCCTGTAATTAATTTCTCCCCCTTCCTTTGGTCCAATCCACGCGGGCTGCCAAAACAACTTTCCTAGAACACATTTAATTCTCTTGGTTTGAAATTCTGTAATGATTGTCCCTCAACTCCTTTTGGATAGGCTCCAACCTCTTTAGCTTGGAAGATGAGACAACGCACCCCACGCGGGTGTCCTTGCGCATCTGGTCACCCCCTTTCCTCATATGTATGTAATGTCCGGTCAAGCCAATCCGTAGCTCATCAAACACATTGTGTGCGCCCTGGAGAGTGTCAGCCTGGGTCCACCTTCTCATTCACCGTTTAGGGATTTTGTAAACCAGGGCACATTACTTTCCATGTCTCCGGGCTTTCTGATCTGTCAGGTGGGGGCCAGTAGCCTTCTTACCTTCTTGGGTGGTTGGCAGGATTAAATAAGGCAGTAGTTTAAGCTCTTGGAACAGAAAACATGTTCCAGGGTTAGCTGTCATTATGGTTCCACGTCTTCGCTCCTTTCTTTTTTAGTAGCTGGTTTCTGTCTGCCTGCTGTGCCCTCCCACAGTCCTTCCAACGCAAAATTCCCATCTTTTCAAGATTCAGTCTAAATGCTAACTCTTCTGTCAAGCGTCCCCAAACATCCTCAAGCATCCGCCTGATCCACCCTCGCTTTCCAGGTTCTACTTTTCTACCCTGCGTTCTACTGTTTTTCTGTGAGCGTATAGGGAGCCCCATGATAGCCCTCTGCCCAGTGGAATTAATCACATGTCTGTGTCTGCCGGGGAATTATAAAGCTTTTGCAAGAGCAAAGGTCAAGTGTATCCACTGTTGTACTTCCAGCACTTTATAAAAATGTTATCTTCTCATTAATCTTAATTAAATACCAATATTATCCTTCGAGGGTTAATGTATCTGTGTTCCGGAAAAGTACTATACAGACAAATTGGAGATCAGGCTAAACTAGAGAGTCTTAATTTTGTGGGGCCTCTGTCACAATGTTGAAAGCAGAATTTTATTATTTATTTATTTATTTATTTATTTATTTTTTGTAAAGTTTAAACACATTTTTTAAATGTTTATTTATTTTTGAGAGACAGACAATGACCAGGAGAGGGGCAGAGAGAGAGGGAGACACAGAATCTGAAGCAGGCTCCAGGCTCCGAGCTGTCAACACAGAGCCCAACGCGGGGCTTTGAACTCACAAACTAAGAGATCATGACCTGAGCCAAAGTCAACTGCTTAACCCACTGAGCCACCCAGGCGCCCTGAAAGCAGAATTTTAGACCCTTTGATGGAACCGAAGCAAGACAAACACCACAGTGAATCCTAGAGACCCATGGCATCGTTGTTAAGAGAAAACATTTTGGAATCAGAGAGGTCCACGTTTGAGCCTTAATTTGGCTTTGATAAGGTGGGCTTCGATAACCTGCACCGTGTCTGGTATGTGTAGGAAATTTAAAAATCGAGCTTATAACTAGGAGTTCCTGAATCTAAATGTTTGCCTTCGAGAGGTTGAGGTAGTCAGCCCCTTGCACTGGCTTGCAGTAACTCCTACTATAGTTATTTCATAAGCCTGTCACCTTTGTAACAAGCTGATCCGACTCCGTCATTCCCATCCAAATATTCAGACACCATGGCCTCGTTTCCCTCTTCCCCAAATGTTAAGATCTCACCTTCACTAGTCAGGGTTCGAAAGAGATATTATGAGCATGAGTGGTAACGCACAGCCAACCAGGTGAGCCTTTAGGGGAGTGTGTTAGGCACCCTCGGGATATTTGCAGCTTTAGGGGTGTTTTTCATCCTCGACTTTGTAAGGGGGCAAATAATTAGCACAGTGCCTCACACCAATACGTACAAATCCGCTCCCACCTGGGAACCCTTAGATGCTACAAGTAGAGCAAATTAAAACTTCAGGACATTAAAACTCTCCATAAATTTAACCCAAACTTGCAATGCTTCTAATCTGTTCCATGTTAGGGGGTGACAGCAGAGTCATCTCGGGCTTTGATGAGACCTCCTTGCAGGAGTGACGTGAACTTCTTCCAATGGGTTGCCAGGTTTCCCTTCAATTCTTCAGGATCAGGGTCCCCCTGTCGCTTTTCGTACCAGGAGACGTGGCTAGCCTCTCCTGTGCTCACCAGGGCCAACTGTCACCTCCTGGCTAGACATCTCGTGGGGATCGGCCCCATACAGATTTCTAGACAGTATTCTGTCTGTGTCCAACTCTGGTCCCATGAAAATTGGGCGACCTTTTACATCGATCCTTTTACATCCTTACAAGCCTTCCTTGGTTATTATCATTAGTGGTGCTATTGGTGAGCGTGACTGGTATTTCTACCATTATAGTTTATCTAAGGAATATGTTTTGAAAGAAGACAGGGGGCTCTAATGGGGAACCCAAATCCTGAGCCTACCAACCTAGTTGTTCTTGTGGTTAACGGGACTACCATTCACACTGTTGCCATCAGCCCATTAGTACTGTTTCCTTACTCGACTCTGGTATTTCTTCTCTCAAAAAGAATTCTTTTCAGTAGAAGTAGCAGGTAAAAACTTGGATTCTGTCACAAACGCTACACGGGCTTAGGAAATGCGTCGGCAGCGTGTGACTCTGGGGCCAGGTTCCACCTACGGGCTTAGGGGGAATAGTCACAATGTCATTAAGTAGTTGCAGCATGAAAGTGAGGAGGTTGGCCTTCAGCATTGACTTCGTCATACACGGGATGCCCTACACGGGCGTATCACCCGATCTGTGTGATCCCTGGAAACCTCTACTGGAAGCAATATTCTTCATCTGTGTAGGTAACTGCAAAGAGAATAACACGTTTGATCCCCTTCCTCCCTTTCTCTGCCTTTCCCGTTATCAAATCCGGTTTGTCTCTGTTCCAGACTCTTCCTCCACTGTGTCTTCTGATTGTTGTACGTGACGGCAACAAGTTTCCTTCTTGAGACGCTATGTAAATCCATTCTTAAGTCTCCAGTTACCATCAACTAGTTTCTTCATTCACAACGTGCATCTCATAAATTTCAATTAGAAATAGGCCTAGTCCTAAATGTACCTGCTTCTTTATGACTGTTCACATACATGCAAATAAATGCAAATACATTTGCGTCTGTAAGTGTGTATTTTCCCTAGTGGATTGCATTTCCGGGGAGAATGATGTCACCAAGGTGGTGACATGGGTGGTTCCTGACTTTGCCCTCCTTCACAAGAACAGCAAACATTTATCCAAGAAGAAGACGCCGAAAGAATCCTAGAGCACAGGGGTTAGGCTGAAGCACCCTGCCTCTCAGGGACCAAGACAGATTGCCCTGGAAGAGTAAGAGAGGAGGCTGCTTGTGGACCACATCTCCCCTCCCCCAGGGCAGCCCCGTACCACGAGGAGACGTCACCGCTGACCCTCCGGTGTTTCCTCCAGTGGGAAAAGAGAACAAGAAGGTGGGCGAGGGGGAAGACGAGCAACTCCTCCCCAGCATTGGGGGTCCCTTCTTGGATGCCCGTACTCTGATCTTGCAGCGTGGAGATTACAGGGGGATCTCCGGGCCCAGCCACCCGGAATCTGATGGTGATGGGAAAGGGGGGAGGGGCTTGCAGCAATCTGCGCACGAATCTGGGGAGACTGAGTTCACAGCTGCAGGGCCCAAGCAGTAATCCCAACCAGTGATTTTGCTCATCTGCAGAACCACGTCAGGGGCATATTCTGACCAGAGAACGTGGCCGGGTGCAGACCTGCCTTATGTGGATCACAAAACAAAGAATCTTGCCACCCTCAGACCCTTGTTTGTCTACCTCCACACAAGGTGCTGAGTCGCAGCCCCACCTGCTAGGGAGAGTGTCTTCCAGCCCCATCTGACCAGAAAGGCCGGTGACAACTCCTGGGTGCTGTGTGGCCCAGAGGTGCTCAAGCTGAGAGGCGGGCAGGCAGAGCCAATGGTTTGCAGGACACGGCCAGTGGCCGTTTGGTCAGAAAGCTCGGGCTGCAGGTCAGCCTGAGTTAAGACCATAAACCAAGAGCCTTACCTTTCTTTTTTTTTAACGTTTATTTATTTTTGAGACAGAGAGAGACAGAGCATGAACGGGGGAGGGGCAGAGAGAGAGGGAGACACAGAATCGGAAGCAGGCTCCAGGCTCTGAGCCATGAGCCCAGAGCCCGATGCGGGGCTCGAACCCATGGACCGCGAGATCGTGACCTGGCTGAAGTCGGACGCTTAACCGACTGCGCCACCCAGGTGCCCCGAGCCTTACTTGTTTTAAAGCTGTTTCTCCCTTGGCACCCAGGCAGGGAATCTAATATGCAGCCCCACTCATCTCTGAATACGGCCGGGGGAGCTCACCAGAGCCTGTAGGATGCTGCATATCTCAATCGACAGTTCTCTGCACATGGTGTTTGAACAGGGAGCTTGTCGCTTCCCCTCTCTGCAGAGCAAAACCAGTGCCCTCACCCATCCCGGGAATTCTGTACATACTCGGGCCTGATTCAGGTCCCCAGACCATGAGCTGTACAGGCCCCGAGTCCTGGCCTCCCTCCCTGTCTGGGCAGGTGAGCTAATTCAGAGGTCCACCTACTACTGAAGATAGTGCCCAGACCTGACCATCTTGAACGCCTGATCAGAGAATTCATACAACGATAGAGCCCATCTGACAGCCTCACTTGGGTAGAGAACCAAGCCAGTGGTCCTACCCAACTGCCCTTAGCAGTACACCCCTTATCCCCATCCTGAGAGTTCAAACAGTTGCCTTGGTTCAAATAGACCATAGGAGCAGGCCTGGCCTGCCCAAAGACATTACCAGCAGAAACTCCCAGAAACCCAAAGTGAGCTGAATAGTGAAGAATTGCCTCTGTCAAAGCAAACCTTTAAAGTGTGAAAGAGGGGGGTCATTACTCAAGTGCACAGATACCAATGTAGGAATCAAGGATCACAAAAAAATCAGGTAAATATAACACCGGCAAAGGAAACCAATAGAGTTCTAATAACTGCGCCCCCCCCCCCAAAAAATCTATGAACTTCCAGACAAAGAATTGAGAATAATCCTTTTAAGAAACTTAGTGGACTACAAGAAAACACAGACAGGCAACTAAATGAAATAGGAAAACAGTACATGAACAAAACAAGAAGTTCGACAGGGAAATACCGGCCATTAAACACCACTGTCGTGAACAACCAAAAAGCAGGAAACACTCCAAAGCTAGTTTTTACGAGGCCAGCACTGGCTTGATAGCAAAACCGGAAAAGGGCACTACTCCTACAGGCCAATATCCTTGATGAATATAGATGAAAAAGTCCTCATTAAAATACTTGTATACCAGGGGTGCTTGGGTGGCTCAGTTGGCTGAGCATACGACTCTTGGTTTTGGTTCAGGTCATGGCCTCACGGTTCGTGAGATGAAGCCCCCATGTTGGGCTGGGCTCTGTGCCGACAGCAGGGAGCCTGCTTAGGATCCTTTCTCTCCCTCTCACTCTGCCCTGCTTCTGCTCTCTCTCTCAAAAAAAATAAACAGACTTAAAAAAAATAACATAAAATTCCAGCATACCAAATTTTCAGCACATTTAAAGAATCATTCACCATGATCAAGTGGGATTTATCCCTGGGGCGAAAGGATACTTCAACACAAATCAATCTGCATATCAATCGGTGTGATACATCCCATTAATAGAACGAAAGAAAAGAATCTTATCATCATCTCAATAGATGCAGAAAAAACATTTCACAAAATTCATAAATGATTTATGATAAAAACTCTTAGTAATTTAGGCATAGAAGGAACATTTCTCAACATGATAAAGGCCATATAGGACAAGCCTGTAGCTAACATCATACTCAATGGTGAAAGACTGAAAGCTTCTCCTCTAAGATCAGGACCAAAACAAGGGTGCCTGCACTCACCACAACCATTCAACGTAGAACAGGAAGTCCCAGCCAGAGCAACGAGGCAAGAAAAAGAAATAAAAGGAGTCAGAATTAGAAAGGATGAATTAAAATTGTCTTTATTTGCAGATGACATGATTTCCATAGAGAAAATCCTAAAGACAATTAGACCAAGCCAAAAAAACTATTAGATCTAACCCATGAACTCTGTAAAGTTGCAAAACAAATAAACAAAAATTAGTAATGTTTCTATGTACTAGCAATAAAATTTCTGACAAAGAAATAAAAAAATTGATTCTTTTTACTGTAGCACCAAAAACAATAAAATACTTAGAATTAAATTTAACTAAAGAGGTGAAAGATCTTTACGTTCAAAACCACAAGACACTGGTGAAAGAAATGGAAGAAGATACAAATAAATGGAAAGGCCTTCTGTGTTCATGGACTTGAAGAATTAATGTTGTTGAAATATCAATACTACCAAAGCCATCTATAGGTTCAATGCACTCCTTATCAAGATTCTAGTGGCATATTTTACAAAAGTAGAAAAACACTCCTAAATTCTCCATGGAACCACAAACGGCCCCAAATATCTAAAGAAACTGTGAAAAAGAAGAATAATGCAGGAAGTAAAACTCTTCCTAATTTCAAGCTATACTATAAAGCTGTAGTTATCAAAACAGTATGGGGCTGGCATGAAAACAGACCAACAGACCAATGGAACAGAATCAAGAGCCCAGGAATGCACCCAAACATGCATGGTCTGCTGATATTTGACGAGGGAGCTGAAAATATTGGATGGAGAAAAGATCGTCTCTTCAATAAATGGTGCTGGGGTTTTTGGATGTTCACATGTAAAAGAGTGAAACTGGCTCCATAATTAAAAGCAAAAATGAACTATTGGGACCTCATCAAGGTAAAAAGCTTCTGCACTGCAAAGGAAACAATCAATAAAACTAAAAGGCAACCGACGGAATGGGAGAAGATATTTGGAAATGACATATAGCATAAAGGGTTAGTATCCAAAATCTATGAAGAACTCACCAAACTCCACACTTGAAAAACAAATAATCCAGTGAAGAAATGGGCAGAAGACATGAATAGACACTTTCCCAAAGAAGACATCCAGATGGCCAATAGACACATGAAAAGATGCTCAATGTCGCTCCTCATCAGGGAAATACAATTCAAAACCACACTGAGATACCACTTCACATCAGTCAGAGTGGCTAAAATGAACAACTCAGGAAACAATAGATGCTGGCAAGGATGTGGAGAAATGAGAATCCTCTTGCACTGATGGTGGGAATGCAAACTTGTGCAGCCGCTCTGGAAAACAGTGTGGAGGTTCCTCAAAAAATTAAAAATAAAGTACTCTCTGACCCAGCAATAGCACTACTAGGGATTTATCCAAAGGATACAGGAGTGCTGATGCATAGGGGCACATGTACCCCAATGTTTATAGCAGTGCTTTCAACAGTAGACAAATTATGGAAAAAGGCTAAATGTCCATCAACTGATGAATGGATGTAGAAGATGTGGTTTATATATACAATGGAATACAACTTGGCAATGAGTAAGAATGAAATCCTGCCATTTGCAGCAACATGGATGGAACTGGAGGGTATTATGCTGAGTGAAATAAGTCAGTCAGAGAAGGACAGATATCATATGTTTTCACTCCTATGTGGATCTTGAGAAACTTAACAGAAGACCATGGAGGAAAGGAAAGGGGAAAAATAGTTACAAACAGAGAGGGAGGGAGGCAAACCACAAGAAACTCTTAAATACAGAGAACAAACTGAGGCTTAATGGTGTGGTGGGGGAGAGGGGTAAGTGGGTGATGGGCATTGAAGAGGGCACTTGTTGGGATGAGCACTGGGTGTTGTATATAAGCAATGAACCACAGGAATCTATCCCAAAAACCAAGAGCACACATTACACACTGTGGGTTAGCCAATGTGACAATAAATTATATTAACAATAAAAAATAATAATAATAAAAAAATTTTTAATAAAAAAAAGATTTAAACGTAAGATATGAGACCATGAAATTCCTAGAAGAAAACATAGGAACAGAGCTCCTTGTTATGGGTCTTAGTAATGAGTTTTTGGACATAATACTTAAAGCATAAGCAACAAAATGAAAAATAAACCAGTAGGACTAAATTAAACTAAAAAGCTACACGGAAAAAAAACCATCAACAAAGTGAAAAGACAAACTATGGAATGGAAAAAAATATTTTCAAACCATATATCTGATAAAGGGTTAATAGTGAAAACATATAAAGAACTTATACAACTCAATAGCAATCACCATCATCATCTAATTAACAATGGGTGAAAGGCCTGAATAGACATTTCTCCAAAGAAAATATATGACAGGCCAACAGGTACCTCAAAAGATGCTCAACATCACTAGTAATTAGGGAAATTCAAATTAAAACTTTAATGAGATATCACCTCTTTCCTGCCAGGATGGCAATTATCAAAGAGACAAGAGAGAAATTTTGGCACAGGATATGGAAAAAAGAGAACCCTTGTGCCCTATTGGTGGAAATGTAAATTGGTGGAATGTAAATTGGTGGAAAACAGTATGGAGCTTCCTTAAAAAATTAAAAATAGAACTATTGTATGATCCAATAATTCCATTTCTGCACATATATCCAAAGGAAAAGAGAACACCAATTCAAAAAGATACGTGGACCGCCATGTTTATAGTAGCATTATTTACAATAGCCAGGACATTGGAAACCTAGGTGCCCCACAATGGACGAGTGTGTAAGGAAGTCATGCTATATATATAATGGGATATTATTCAGCCATGAAAAATGAGGCTATCCTACTATTTACAACAACATGGATGAACTTTGAAGGCATTATGCTAGGTGAAATAAATCAGACCGAGAAATACAAATACTGTATCATCTCACTTACATGTAGAATCTAAAAAAAAAAAAAAAAAGAGGTCAGACATTTGGTTATCAGAAGGGGCAGGGAACGTGTATCCATGTGGGGAGAGGGAGACATTGGAGGAAGGTGGTCCAAAGGTACGAACTTCCAATTATAAGGGACGTAACATACAGCATGACGACTATAGCTTACATGGTGTCTGGTTTTCTATGGGAAGCCAAGTGGGTCAGCATGCAGATAGGTCTCTGGCACCTTTTTCATGGGAGATTCATACCAGGGGCCTTTGCACCCCAACCTCTTTGCCCACAAGTAACTGTATGTCTATATGTCATTGCAGGATATACTTATATAATTACCTCTTACCAGATCCCGTTCAGGATTGTAGTTCTTTGAAATACAGATAGGATCAGTTTCTCCCTTTATAGTTACTTTGAAACTTTCTGGGTCATTTGAAAATCTGAGGCAAGGTTTTTGTAGAAATTATTCATGATTAGCAGATATTTTACCTTCCACTTCAGGGATTTTGGGGATCCTCAAGTCATCCGTGGGTCCAGGTATCTTCTGCTTTAGACGTGGTAGTCACGTAACACTTTGTCTCCCATTAATGGAAAATGGAAATTTTTTTCTTCTGTCCCCTAGATTCACTCAGAATTCTTCACGATGGACTTTATCTTTGTGTCCAAGGAAAATAGTTAAGTTCTTATAGTTAATTCCACCTGTGATAAGAAGTATGTTGACGTGTAATGAACAAATGGGGGTTTCTTTCTTTTCTGCCCTTTTTAGGAACGTTGGGATGATACAATAATGGAAATAAGTGACTGCATCCACATACACACACACACACACACACACACACACACACAACAACATGGACAGGAAGCATTAGTAAGACAAAATTGTAATGAGGTAGAGAGTTCCAAATTACATAGAATAGTTGGATGCTACATCATATGAAGGGATAGGGTAATGGCATTATACAAAAGTGCGACTTCCTCTTTGAGGGGGGTGTCAAGTTTGAGAAAATGGAGAGTCTGGGGTCAAGTGTCTTTTGTCACAGCATTTCAGTGGTGGTGGCTTCTCCAGATGTCTCACGGATGTTCCAGTAGCTGTCTGTTCGAATTGGCCACTGTGTTGGGGAAGGAAGGGGGGAGGGACGTCATATTAGAACACTAAGAGGCATCTGTGAGAAAGGCATGGTCTGTGTGGCTACAACTATATTTACAACCACGAGAACGTCGAGGGAGAAACATGGAATGAAAAAGACCGTGAACAGTAGCAGCCAATTTCTAGCAAAATAAGTTTAGTCCATTTTGCTCTTAGGATGAGCCTAATTCGTCTCATAAGATCATACTTTGTTCAGCTTAAATTCAAAAGGACACTGCCTAGCTTCAGTCCAAAAGCTTCATTCCCCCCCCCCCCGCCCCCACCACCACCCAAAAGATTGGGTTTCCCATTCGGAAAAATAAATTTCTTAGGCACAGTCTTTGAAAGCGTCTGACTGAAAAGCCTCTCCCATTTGCCGCGAGGCCACAGAGTCCTAGCGAGCACCCCAAGCTGACCCTGGTTCAGACCGCACGCTCGGGAAAGCTTCTTGGAAAGGGAGGTTCCATCAAGATGCTACATTTCAATCTCACCCCAAGATCGTTTATTTCCCCTCGCACACAGCGAGGCACAGCCCTGCGCTTAACTATTTAACCAGCCAAGGCTAAAGCAATTAGGCTCATCTTTTTCTGATGTCCTAGAAGAGACGTTGGATGGATCTCGGCTGCCCTGTGGTGAAGGAAATGTAGTTGCAGCTGAATACAGATGTTTTTACAGTTGTCCCTTCTGAGTGAAACTCTCCAAACAAACAAAGCTTGGCTTGGCAGCCCTTTTTTTTTTTTTTTTTTTTCACGTTTATCCTCAGACTAGAAATCATGTCCATTGATTCTGTTTAATGCACCCTACTGATGAACCCATTTCTTTTAGTCAACGGAGATGCTTTAAAATATTACGGATGTGATCCCTATTTCTAAAGATTTCTTCTTTTTTTTGTTGTTGTTGTTACTTTCTAACTCTTCAGATTTGCTTTTAAATCTCTTCACTATCTAACTGATGACTTTCCTTAAAGAATAGTCTCCTTTTTACAATAATTTCCTTTTCCTTCTGGAAGTGACGGAGGGAGTGAAAAGTCCTTGAAATGAGGTTAGATATTAGCTAAAAGTTTCATAAAATTAGAAAACAGGAGCTGAGCTATGCCTTTAGAAAAGAATTTGCAGGGGCGCCTGGGTGGCGCAGTCGGTTAAGCGTCCGACTTCAGCCAGGTCACGATCTCGCGGTCCGTGAGTTCGAGCCCCGCGTCAGGCTCTGGGCTGATGGCTCGGAGCCTGGAGCCTGTTTCCGATTCTGTGTCTCCCTCTCTCTCTGCCCCTCCCCCGTTCATGCTCTGTCTCTCTCTCTGTCCCAAAAATAAATAAACATTGAAAAAAAAATTAAAGAAAAGAAAAGAATTTGCAGTATGAGGATTTATGTCAACAGGAGACCATCACAGGAAGTCAGGTGACTGTAAGGACAGGTTACATTTCCCCCTTTGGTATTGGTTTGAGAGAACGTTCCCTCTCATGGAAGGACATTGCTCTCAATTGCTATTTATTAGCCGAGTAGTGATTTCTTTCTTGCGTAAGGTCGAAGGCTAAGCCCAGTCCTCACTCAGAAACACGAGTGAGGTGGGGGTCAGAAAGATAGAAAAATAGAGATACAGACGTGGGTTGGGGGGGGGAGAATAGATTGCTTTGATCTGATCGTTAGCAGGGAAGGAAGAAAAAAATGATGTCTTCGTCACTTTACGTCACTTTTTGCCTGTGGGACTGGGTGCTACTTCTGATGTGGTGGAGAGAAGCTGTTTTTCCTTCAGTGAAACGGTTCAGAGATGAGGGAAGATACAGATGATATAGCTCTTAATCCCAGTCTCTCCATGAAGAAAACTACAGAATGAACGTACAGGGAGCTATGATTCATCTTGGCTGGACAAAAAGGTGATGGAGGAACACCCCTGGCCTCTTCCAGACGTGGCCCTGTGTCTACACTGCTCGACTTTGCAGCACTGGGACCAAATGTAGCAGAAGGTACGTTATCATTCATTTTTAAATGTTTATTTTTTGAGAGAGAGAGAAAGAGTAGGGGTGGGGCAGAGAGAGAGAGAGAGGGAGACAGAGGATCCCAAGCAGGCTTTGTGCTAACAGCAGAGAGCCCCATGCGGGGCTCAAACCCACAAACTGTGGGATCGTGACCTGAGCTGAAGTCGGATGCTTAACTGGCTGAGCCACCCAGGTGCCCCTCATTTTTATTTTTTTCAAAAAAATTTTTAATGTTTTTTTATTTTTGAGAGAGAGAGACAGAGAGACAGGGCACGAGCTGGGGAGGGGCAGAGAGAGAGGGAGACACGGAATCCTAAGCGGGCTCCAGGCTCCGAGCCATCAGCACAGAGCCCGACGCAGGGCTCGAACTCACGAACCGTGAGACCGTGACCTGAGCTGAAATCGGATGCTTAACCGACTGAGCCACCCAGGCGCCCCAGTTTTAGCTGATTTTTAAATTAATCACATAGTGGCATTTAAAATGTCTGTTTCTTTCTTTTTTTTTTTTTTAATTTTTAAATGTTTTATTTATTTTTGATGGAGAGAGAGAGATAGAGCTTGAGCGGGGAGGGGCAGAGAGAGAGGGAGACACAGAATCTGAAGCGGGGTCCAGGCTCGGAGCTGTCAGCACAGAGCCCGACGTGGGGCCGGAACCCACGAACTGTGAGATCATGACCTGAGCCGAAGTTGGACGCTTAACTGACTGAACCACCCAGACACCCCTCATTTTTAAAATGTCCTTACCTGAGGACCATTTGATACTGGTTCCACAATTATCATGGGGTCAGATGTCATGAGTTTTGATGATTTTGTTTGATTTTTGTGAATTTAGCAAAAAGGTTCTGGGTCTCAGTAGTTTTTATATAATTCCATTTAAAGGGGCCAAGTGTGGGGCGCCTGGGTGGTGCAGTCGGTTAAGCGTCCGACTTCGGCCAGGTCAAGATCTCGCGGTCCGTGAGTTCGAGCCCCGCGTCGGGCTCTGGGCTGATGGCTCGGAGCCTAGAGCCTGTTTCCGATTCTGTGTCTCCCTCTCTCTCTGCCCCTCCCCCGTTCATGCTCTGTCTCTCTCTGTCCCCAAAATAAATAAATGTTGAAAAAAAAAATTAAAAAAAATAAAGGGGCCAAGTGAAAATACGAGAAGATATCAAAGGTAGAAACACCAGACAAGTTATAGTTCCTTAATTCTTTTTAAAATTAAAACTCCAGGAATTTGATGGCAATTTCTTGGCACTTTTTCCCGGCAGATAGATACATTTATTCACATTCTGTGTTGGCACTGCTTTCCAGAAAAATGAAGGAGGAGGGGCGAAGAACAATTCAGCCATCAATTCCCCTTTTATATATTTTTTAAAGGTCTCTATTTTTAAAAACCTTTTAGAAACATTTCCTCACAGTCAAGGAATCTCGAAAATGGTTCTATTGAATAAGAAAAATCATTTTTTCCCTAAAGCTTCGAGTAGAAGCTGGCAGAATGCCTTTTCTCATCAGTCAGGAAAGATGTTACTTCAGTAACGGGATTCGTCTTATCCTCCGC
This sequence comes from Herpailurus yagouaroundi, assembly GCF_014898765.1. Classification (NCBI taxonomy): domain Eukaryota; kingdom Metazoa; phylum Chordata; class Mammalia; order Carnivora; family Felidae; genus Herpailurus; species Herpailurus yagouaroundi. The sequence goes on along the minus strand of NW_024412405.1, from coordinate 5,699,604 downwards.
CGTGTGAGGGTCATCTATATCCTCACAGGTCCTTTTTTCTCAGGCCATTGTGCAAAGTCCCTTTATACCGCTATAATTTTACTTTTCATCTTTCCTGCTAATTGACTCTCACATAGTCTTGAGTCTAGAAAAGATGACATCTGCCCCCTGAGTTTAAAAACGTAAAGCAAGGTGAGAACTCTGTGCCGTTGATCCTTTTGAAGGTTGGATATATGTTGTCTTCATCAAGATGATAAGCGCGTCACTTCACATCTTATCTTAAATAACTTCCTATTTCCAGAACACTCTTCTACCACCCGTGCCGCTCTGAGACATCCCCTCCTCCGATGTGTCCGTCTGGGTGGAGGAAACTTTCTCCCAGGTTCCTCTTGACCACCGTCCAAATGGCTTCGTTGGCTCTGTGACGAGGTGGGCATTCGATGCTCTTGGTCATGTCCTTGCTTCCAGGGAGTCCCCAGAGTGTGGAAACCATGGCACCAAGGTATGAACTTCTCTCCTCCTTGTGAGAGCTTGAGTTCGGATGGGTCAGACAGCCTGATGTGAAGGAAGGAGGGTGGTCTTCGATGGGAGAAAGCTCCCCGCCCCAGAGAGCCAGGGAGGAGAGCTTCAGACACAACATACTCTGACAGGAGGTATTACTTGAAGTGGAAAGTAAGTGACACGGGAAGAAGTGGGAAATTGAGCATAAAAATAAAGGAACGTATGATCAGATTTTTATATCCTGAGACGCTCTAAATATAGCTTGAAAAGCATTTCAAAGCCACATGGGTCACGCCAGTCCATGACAGGGTCCCGGAGTGGGGCCTGGTGGGATGTCATCGCTGAATCCTTTCCCTGGCAATTTTTGGGATCTGTGAAGATAGCAAAAATAGTTTGCTTTGCATGGACATAAGGAGCAGAGCATTGGTCTTCTGAACAGCTACCCTGAAAGTATTTCTCTAGGTGCTGAGGCACGTTAGTGCAGCAAACGTACATTTCTACAGAACCTACAGAGAATCAGGTGGACAAAGTTTGCTTGTATCTCAGTCTTGAACTTAAAACCTAAAACAATATTGCGTTTTTTGATGCGTTGCGTATTTTAGGGGATCGGTCATGCTTCATGTATGTCCCCAGCACGCCAGGCCCGGCCCACACTCGGCAACGGGACGCGGTTTCTACTGCACAGAGATGCATTCCGCATTCCGTCTGTCCTTGATTTTACCATCCCTTCTTGGGCTGCCTGATTCCATGTGTCATCTGGGCTGGCCACAGTGCCCAGCTATTTGGCCAAGCGTTCTTTTGGACGTTTCTGTGAGGGTGTTTTGGGGGTAAGATTATCATTCAAACCAATGAACTTTGAGTAAAACAGATTGCCCTTCTTACTGGGGATGGGACTTTATAATGTTGGTGGGCCTCGTCCAATCAGTTGAAGGCCCGAATACAGCAAAAGCATGACCTCCCTCCAGCAAGAGGAAATTCTCCATTCTGATGACCTTTGGATTTGAACTGCAACAGCAGCTCTTCCTTAGGGCTCCAGCTTGCTGCAGGCTTTGGACGTGCCAGGCTCCATAATTGTGTGAGCTACATCCTTGAAATGAATCTCTCTCTGTATGTATGTGTATATATATACACATATACACCTCCCATTAGTTCCGTTTCTCTGAAGAAACCTGACTCATAGACTTCTCTTTCTCCTTCCCTCTTTTCCCCGAGTCTCGTACCCGTAAACTGCTTTCCATTGACCACACGTTACAGTGAAATGAGATTCTGTCAGACCAACACCGTCTAACCCTACAAAAAAGAATAAAAACCTACACCAAACACAAGACGCATCCTTGATTGACACGAAAATCAGTTAAATCTCGTCAAGACATGTATACGACACTTACGTGTCAATTATTGTCAATTAATTTCCAAAGGATATTTAAATAGAATGGAAGGTGTGCTCCATTTTATTTTGTCTGGTTTTAATAAAAGGAAGGTCTCTGAAAAGTATATCACTGAAAGGGCAATAGAATAAAAAAAAAAAAAGAACCAAGGTCAACCTTGAGAATTATACGGCCTGGGGAAAGGGTGGCAAAGCCTTGTGGACCTGTGGTATGTTAGACACAGCGTTGCCCCGCGCTGACGTCAGCCCATCCAGAGTGTCCCTCATCACACTTCCTGATTTAGATATTCTTGGGGCGCCTGGGTGGCTCAGTCGGTTGAGCGTCCGACTTCAGCTCAGGTCATGATCTCTCAGTTTGTGAGTTCGAGCCCCGCATTGGGCTCTGTGCTAACAAACAGCTCAGAGCCTGGAGCCTACTTCGGATTCTGTGTCTCCCTCTCTCTCTCTTTCCCCCTCCCCTGCTCATGCTCTGTCTCTCCAAAATAAATAAATGTTAAAAAAATTTTTAAATATTATTAAGCTTCCTTTGACAGGTAGATAAACTCTGGGGTGCTTGGCTGAGCCCACACATCTTTTCACCCTCCAAATGCAAGGCTGGTTTCTTGTCTGTCACTTACTTCCCGACCTCACCCTATTCTAGTTACCTCCAGGTCACTGAACTTGGCCGAAGGGATGAGAGAAACCCCTCTGCCTTTGCATCTTGGTCTCCCATCTGCCTGATTGCCTATCCTCCCCCCTCCCCCTGGGGACTCTAACCTACCCGAGCAATCTTGTCACCGACATTTCATCTGACTGTCGACTTTCCCTGAAAGCTGTTTTGACATTTCTCTAATCCATATTACATATTTTATACAAGTATTGTTCGCAAGGATGCATTTATTTACATGCATGGGTATCTCCCCTCAAGAACCCCCTCAAGAAAGTGACCATTCCTTATAAATCCTTGCACACAACAATACCTGAGAATTAGTAAGTGCTCTCTTAAATGGTGAGCAAAGAACACGTTGTACGTGACAGTGTTAGCTTCGTGACGGTATTAAGAAGGAGTCCCTTTAGTCCCTTTGAATATCTCCCACTCACATGAAGATAATGGAAATTCTTTCGGCAGGAAAAAAAAAAGTTATACACAAATAACAGAGTTCTTTATTGTGTAGAAAATTTGAAAGCCTTTTCTTCCCCTCATTATCCTTTTAGAAGGAATTAGAAGTAGCATTAGAAGAGAGATTTACAGGGGCGCCTGGGTGGCTCAGTCGGTTAAGCGGCCGACTTCAGCTCAGGTCATGATCTCGCGGTCCGTGAGTTCGAGCCCCGCGTCAGGCTCTGTGCTGACAGCTCAGAGCCTGGAGCCTGTTTCAGATTTTGTGTCTCCCTCTCTCTGACCCTCCCCCGTTCATGCTCTGTCTCTCCCTGTCTCAAAAAATAAATAAACGTTAAGAAAAAAAAATTAAAAAAAAAAAAGAAGAGAGATTTACGAAAACCAAACTGAAAATATCACTACGAAAGGAAAAACATGGAGACCTGATCGTATATCTTATCTTAAGAAGGAAAGAAGGCCCCAGAGCAGGAAGGACCCAGCTTGTGATGACCAACAGCAAGAAGAGAATTTCAGGGAGGCAGGAAGTCTGAAGTCCGAAGCTCTTGTGAAATCTCTTATAGACAAGGTTCAGAATAATAAACGTCAAGGCCATTTCACTGCCGGACTTCTAGGGTAGTTCTCTTGTATCCAAAAATGCTTGTTCTCAATTACTATTAATTTTAAGTGACTTTAGGTTGTGTTTTCAAAAATGTTTTGTGGTTCATATAAAGGGTCCTTGATGTAGCATAAGACTTAAATTTGGTTCAGGTAGAAAATTCTTAAGCTAGCGTAACAGTAAACACTTTCTCCATTCTGAGGTGTGAGCTACGGTTTGTTTTGGGGTGCTCGTCATTGTTCTAGGCGGAGGCACCTTTGAGTTTCAGAATCCCACAGATGTGAAACGTGGACCTACCCAGACTCGCTGGGGAAGCTTGCTCTAGACCGATACTCTCGGGGTGGGCGGGGGGGGGGGGGCTCTTTGGAAAAATCTAAGTTGACGGGTAGAGCAGTTGTCATTTGCTTTAGTTAGGCAATGTGATTTTTCTTACAAACGGAGCTGGATTCTGCTGTCTCTCAAAAATTATTCTTAGTCCAAGGGAAGGGTGTGTGCGTGTGTGTGCGCATGCAAAAACTTAAATTTTTCTCTTTCACTCACAGTCTGCATTCATTTGATTTATGCTCAAAATACTGCTGGTCTATGGCTAATATCAAAGTCTAATTTACCATCATCTTTTCCATGCACAGTTTTAATACCTCCCCCTGCTTCTGTGCTTGACCCCACAGTATGTTCATAACACAGCGGCCCAAGCATATCATTCTGGTCAAATCCTCCAGTGTCCTCATGTTTCACTCTGAATAAAAGGCAAAGTCTTCACTGTGGTCTTAATGACTCTGTAGGTCTACACCCACCCGCTAACAGCGTCTTGATCAAGATTCTCCCTCTGGTTCACTCTATTTCCAGTTATTTCAGTTTCATTGTTTGACACGGCAAGAAGTCCTACCTCAGGGCTTTTGCATGCGCTGTGTTTTTTGGCTTAGACACTCATCTCCTAATTAGCTGCACATAAAATCCCTTCTTAGACATCTTTGCTCAATTCTATGTTCTAATTACATGTTATATGAGTCCTTCCCTGGCAAATTCCATTTAAAACTATAAATCTTCCTGGGGTGCCTGGGTAGGTCAGCCAGTTAGGTGTCTGACACGGACTCACAGTCCATGAGTTCGAGTCCCTCATCGGGCTCTGTTCTGATAGCTCAAAGCCTGGAGCCTGCTTCAGATTCTGTGTCTCCCTCTCTCTTTGCCCCTCCCCTGCTCATATCTGTCTCTTTCTTTCTCAAAAACAAATACACATTAAAAATTTTTAAAAATAAATAAAACTATAAACCCTTCTGAAGACCTATTCTCTTTTTTTTGCTTTAGTTTACTGATTTACTTGATATTTTCCTTACATATTTTTAATGCACTATACTCCAAAAAAATATAAACTCTATAAGGACACAAATTTTTATCTTTTTAAAATGTATTACTATATCTTAGTGTCCAGATTTTTGCCTGGAACTTATTGAGTAAATAATTTGGGGTCAAACTAATGTTTCCATATTTTTTTTTCTTTATGAGTCATACATTAAAGTAGGGGGGGAATTTAAGCTACAATGATAGGAGAAATTATAAATATCTTTTTGTGTTAGAGTGTGTGACATGAAAGCAATTGATGTTCTGGACATTTCTGGCAAAGAACAAGCATGTCACGAGACAATTGAAATTCTTCCGATTGGAATGCTCTATCCTAGACTCATTCCAGAAAATTGGTGAATATGGGTGTTTGGGGAGGCCAAAGCGGGTTGGGCTGTGTGGACCAGTGGTTCGACACTTGGCATCCTTAGACTCGGGGGAGGCATACCTTGTTGGTAGTGATGATCTGGAAACATTTCGGGAAGTTTCTGTTCACTTTTTTTTTTTTTAAATGGTTATTTATTTTTGAGAGCGTGCAAGCAAGGAAAGGGCAGAGAGAGAGAGGGACAGAGGATCCAAAGCGGGCTCTGCGCTGACAACAATGAGCCCGAGGCAGGGCTTGGACTCATGAACTGTGAGATCATGACCTGAGCTGAAGCTGGGCGCTCAACTGACTGATCCGTCTAGGCACCCCTCTGTTCATTCTTATAGGGCAAAACCCCCCAGAAAAAAGCTCTCTCTCTATAAAAATATGTATGATATATTTTGTAATACAGGAGAGAAAGGGACCTGGAGAAAGAGGAAAGCAAATGTATGGAAAG